>NC_136789.1:29102867-29126400 GCF_951216825.1 Electrona antarctica
TTAATACATCATAATAACGTATGCATTTGGGGTGGTTGTATTTGGTCTCCCTGCTCCTCTATTGAGACATTTACTGTAGATCCATGTAATTTTTATCCCACGGTTTTGTAACCCATTTTTCACCCCTGTGTCAATTATCTAATGTGACACACCCTCCGCCAACCTGGGGAGAGCAACGCACTTGGACTCATGCTTCCTTCATGCATGAGTCGTCCAAGTCGCTCCTTTACACCTGACAGGGGGGAGTTTCCCCTGGTTGGACGTAGCGCGTGGAAGGAACACGTTATTCCAACCAGTTCCTTTCCCCTCCATCAGGTTCCCCGGCTGGCCAGGGGGAGGCAGTTTAGAGCTCCTTTACACCTGACAGGGGGGAGTTTCCCTGGTTGGACGTAGCGCGTGGAAGGAACACGTTATTCCAACCAGTTCCTTCCTTTCCCCTCCGTCAGGCGCCCCGGCTGGCCAGGGGGAGGCAGTATAGAGACCTGCAGGATTACTGCATGTTTTTGTGAGGGTACCTACCCTAGGGGACACGGGGAGAACATGCAAAGTCCACACAGAAAGGCCCTTTCGCCATTTGACCCGCATTTTCACCAGAAGGTCAAAATTCAATTCCCCCCCAATAGAGCGTCGCAGTCCCGCCCCCTACCATGGACCAGGACATGATTCTCCGTTCATTTTCCTCATAGACATTTCAGAAAGTATTTATATAAAGACGTTTACGCCGCGGACAAAGCCAACTCGAGTCGTGACAAATCATGACAACAAACACAATTTTTTGGGCCGAACAAATAATTAGAAAGAAGAAAAAAACGGCAGGTTACAACACTTTTTTTGTTGTTTTTCTTCTTATTTGTTTGGTCCAAAATATTGTTTGTGTTGTCATGAGTTGTCACGACTCGAGTTGGCTTTGTCCACGGCGTAACCGTCTTTAAATAAGTACTTTTTGAAATGTCTATGGGAAAAATGCATTGGGATTCATTTCCTGGTCCATGGTAGGGGGCGGGACTGCGACGCTCTATAGTAGGAAGGCTCTAATTAGCTCAGTAGTAAAAATATAATAATAATTCAGTACTTGTGCAGGAAGCCCGGGTTCAAATCTGGACCTACTGCACTGTGTACAGTATTCACTGTAAATGCAGTACTCAAGTAAATGCACTTTATTAATGTCCATCTGGCACAGCGTTCAGGGTTCACTCAATAATGTCTCTAATCCTATGCTGAGTGCAAACTTTGGTGTCTGGTATCACCCGGGGTCCGTGACCTCACTAAATGCTCTATCCGCCACATATTGAATGATGTGTTAATCTGTGTGTGTGTGTGTGTGTGTGTGTGTGTGTGTGTGTGTGTGTGTGTGCGTGTGCGTGCGTGCGTGCGTGCGTGCGTGCGTGCGTGCGTGCGTGCGTGCGTGCGTGCGTGCGTGCGTGCGTGCGTGCGTGCGTGCGTGCGTGCGTGCGTGCGTGCGAGCGAGCGACGTGGTCGTAGTGGAGTTCTCCAGTGGTGGAAAAATGTACTCGATTGTTTTACTTAAGTAAAAGTACCGCTGAGCCCAAGTCTGGCAGTGTGCCGCGGGCTCGACTCCCGATCCCGACGGCCTTCACTGCATATCACCCCCCCCCATCTCTCTCTCCCCATTTCCTGTCAGCCTACTGTCTGTCCCTCCTATAAAAAATATAAAAATAAAATAAAGGTGTAAGCCGCAAAAAAAAACCATTACAAAAAAAAACATAAAAAAAAAAAAAACCTATGTGGGCCAGGGGGACCACTGGTGGGCCGCCAGGGTACGGCAAGCGGGCACCCAAAGAATTGGCATTTTAATGATGATTATGACATTGTTATATAAAAAAAGAAAACATAATGTAAAAGAATATGGCATATGTGTTCTTTAAAACCATGAAAGCAATTAGTTTTTCTTTGTGATACGAATACACATACTCTATACCAGGGGTTCTCAACGTTTTTGGCCGGGGACCCCCGGAAATGCTTTGGTAATGTCTCGGGACCCCCGCCCCGCCCCCTCCCGACCCCCGATATAAATTGACTGCTACAATAACCTTAATAATAGAGACAATACACCATAAATACATACTGAAACCAGATATAATCATTAGGGAAGGTGTATGCATGTACTATGTGTACTATGTAAACTCTTCATTTCCATTTTCCAGCCATCCAGTTGCAAAAAAAAATATTTGGGGACCCCCCAACATAATTTGGCGACCCCCCGAGGGGTCGTGACCCACGGGTTGAGAACCCCTGCTCTAAGCAATACAAGTTCTTTGGCAGTCATATATAACACACAAACTGACAATGTTGCTATTATTAAGGCAACCATACCAGTTTACTACCAGTGTGTACCCTGGCTGCATATCTGTACGTCGTCAACCATGGATGTTCAATTTCAAATACAATGTATACATTGTATAAGCTATTATTATTACCAAACGCTCTTATCTAGAGCGAACAATAAGGCACTGGAGCAGCTCAGACGATTTAGGCCCTTAGTTTATTATAACAGGGTGCAGGTAAAAAGTGACAACGTTTCGATGTGTAAACTACATCTTCGTCAGGTCATGGCTCTTATCTAGAGCTACTTTACAATAAAGGCAATGAATCACTTATTATTCACCTCTCTTATCGTCTGTGTCCTTCCTTCCCCCGTAGGCCCACCGTTCATCGTCTCCCCGCCCGAGAACATTACCGTCAACATCTCGCAGGACGCCTTCTTCACGTGCCAGGCAGAGGCGTACCCTGGAAACCTGACCTACACCTGGTTCTGGGAGCAGGACAACGTCTTCTTCAAGAAGTAAGTACCCTGGCAACCTGACCTACACCTGGTTCTGGGAGCAGGACAACGTCTTCTTCAAGAAGTAAGTACCCTGGCAACCTGACCTACACCTGGTTCTGGGAGCAGGACAACGTCTTCTTCAAGAAGTAAGTACCCTGGCAACCTGACCTACACCTGGTTCTGGGAGCAGGACAACGTCTTCTTCAAGAAGTAAGTACCCTGGCAACCTGACCTACACCTGGTTCTGGGAGCAGGACAACGTCTTCTTCAAGAAGTAAGTACCCTGGCAACCTGACCTACACCTGGTTCTGGGAGCAGGACAACGTCTTCTTCAAGAAGTAAGTACCCTGGAAACCTGACCTACACCTGGTTCTGGGAGCAGGACAACGTCTTCTTCAAGAAGTAAGTACCCTGGCAACCTGACCTACACCTGGTTCTGGGAGCAGTACAACGTCTTCTTCAAGAAGTAAGTACCCTGGCAACCTGACCTACACCTGGTTCTGGGAGCAGGACAACGTCTTCTTCAAGAAGTAAGTACCCTGGAAACCTGACCTACACCTGGTTCTGGGAGCAGTACAACGTCTTCTTCAAGAAGTAAGTACCCTGGCAACCTGACCTACACCTGGTTCTGGGAGCAGGACAACGTCTTCTTCAAGAAGTAAGTACCCTGGCAACCTGACCTACACCTGGTTCTGGGAGCAGGACAACGTCTTCTTCAAGAAGTAAGTACCCTGGCAACCTGACCTACACCTGGTTCTGGGAGCAGGACAACGTCTTCTTCAAGAAGTAAGTACCCTGGCAACCTGACCTACACCTGGTTCTGGGAGCAGTACAACGTCTTCTTCAAGACGTAAGTACCCTGGCAACCTGACCTACACCTGGTTCTGGGAGCAGGACAACGTCTTCTTCAAGAAGTAAGTACCCTGGAAACCTGACCTACACCTGGTTCTGGGAGCAGGACAACGTCTTCTTCAAGAAGTAAGTACCCTGGCAACCTGACCTACACCTGGTTCTGGGAGCAGGACAACGTCTTCTTCAAGAAGTAAGTACCCTGGCAACCTGACCTACACCTGGTTCTGGGAGCAGGACAACGTCTTCTTCAAGAAGTAAGTACCCTGGCAACCTGACCTACACCTGGTTCTGGGAGCAGGACAACGTCTTCTTCAAGAAGTAAGTACCCTGGCAACCTGACCTACACCTGGTTCTGGGAGCAGGACAACGTCTTCTTCAAGAAGTAAGTACCCTGGAAACCTGACCTACACCTGGTTCTGGGAGCAGGACAACGTCTTCTTCAAGAAGTAAGTACCCTGGCAACCTGACCTACACCTGGTTCTGGGAGCAGGACAACGTCTTCTTCAAGAAGTAGGTACCCTGGCAACCTGACCTACACCTGGTTCTGGGAGCAGGACAACGTCTTCTTCAAGAAGTAAGTACCCTGGCAACCTGACCTACACCTGGTTCTGGGAGCAGGACAACGTCTTCTTCAAGAAGTAAGTACCCTGGCAACCTGACCTACACCTGGTTCTGGGAGCAGGACAACGTCTTCTTCAAGAAGTAATTAAAGCTGCCATTGCTTTCATTATTGTCAGTGACAGGTGGACAAAGTGCTTGAGTCAATGTTCGTCCACTACCTTTTTTCCACTGACGAAAACTAAATGGAAACGACATGAAAACTAAGACTGACTAAAACTAAGAATAAATATATGCTGACGATTTCGTCAACAATTAAAAACTAGACTAAAATGTTAGGAAGGGACTATAGTGGGCAAAAGATCCAGTATAAGTCATTTAATACTTGGTTTGCATGCTGAAAATAGCAGATCTACAAGCTCACAATGGGCTTGTAGATCGGCTATTTTCAGCAAGTCATTACGACGGGATCCAGGCCCACCTAAACACATTTTCTTTGACTAAATCAACTGTAGGTTTATTCGACTAAAATCTCATGACATTTAGTCGACTAAAACATTAACACATTCCAGGTGACTAAAATGTGATTATGTGCTGCAGTATTGCTTTAAAAATATTTAAGTATTTGTACTGATAAAGTACATTATCTTTTTTACTACCAATACATTGCTGTTTTCACGGTGCGATTGCAGAAACTATAACTCTCTGAAACCACCTAATGTACCTAATGTACCTAATGTACCGGTATACATGTTCCTTGTGAAAATGTAGTCGAATCAACACAAACCTAGCCATGTTTTTTTATTGTTTGTTATTTTAAAAAAAACAGCTGACTTAAACACTATGTGTACCTAGCTGTATAGATACACTGTATCTACAAATAGTGGCGTTCTTCTTGTAAAGCCCCTTAAAGTTGCATCCTTTGACGATAACATGAAAGTTTAAATTTAATTCATTTAATTTCTGTCTTTTATTTATAGGAAATAAAAGACAGAAATTAAATTAGGAATGTTTCTCCTCAACCTAACCTGGGCCGTGGCTCAGTGGTCCAGGCACCTTGGCCGGTAGCCCGAGTCTGGCAGTGTGCCGCGGGCTCGACTCCCGATCCCGACGGCCTTTACTGCATGTCACTCCCCCATCTCTCTCTCCCCATTTCCTTTCAGCCTACTGTCTGTCCCTCTATAAAAAAATAAAATGAAGGCGAAAGCGAAATTTATTTATAAATTTATTCAGAAAGGTATATTATCTTGTGGGGGAAAAAGTAGAGGTACAATCATAAAAGAGTCTATAGTCTAGTCTCACAGACGGTGTCCCATGGCTGAAACCCAACTTCTACATTTAGTTTGGTTTGAGCACGACGTCCAGCTTGTTCTATATGGCTTTTCTGAAACGTCTGGCAGGACACTCATCTTCCTCCAGATGTCCTCCTGTGACATTTTCACATTTTACACTTGGAAGCAGTTCGGACAGAGACAATGCACTTGTCCCTTCCACTTATCTACAAAGTACCCCTTAGCCACAGCCACGAAGAGCCTGCAGTCGGGCTACGACTTACGGTACAAATTCCCAATACATCACATCACATCGGCTCACGCCTCGTTGCACTGCTTTTGATGCAGAAAGGCTTGGCAGGGATGCCGTTGAACACACGTGTAGCTACAGTACATTGTAGGGGTGGGTTGCCTGCATTCGAGGTTCTTACAGCTACAAAGCATTATGGTTTGTGTTTGTTGTCTCTCCCGATGGAGAGGTACTGAAATACTGTAGCAATGATGTCGTCTTATTACAATAAAGCCCCATTCTAGTGTCCAATCCGGTGCTCAAATAAGCTAACTGACATTTCCAGCCTGATTCGCTGCGTTCCGCGGATCTGAAAATGTCACTGCGCTACTCAGTCTGGAAAGTCTCCTATTCTCCATAGGTAGGCGGGACATCTTATGGTTGAAATGGAACCGTGGCTTCTGATTGGTCTGTGGTGCGGGTTGCTGTTGTCCTGCAATGCAACGTCCCCTTATCATTCACTAAACTCACCCCACACAGCTACTGCTGTTGTCCTGCGACGTCCCCTTATCATTCACTAAACTCACCCCACACAGCTACTGCTGTTGTCCTGCGACGTCCCCTTATCATTCACTAAACTCACAGCTACTGCTGTTGTCCTGCAACGTCCCCTTATCATTCACTAAACTCACCCCACACAGCTACTGCTGTTGTCCTGCAACGTCCCCTTATCATTCACTAAACTCACCCCACACACACACAGCTACTGCTGTTGTCCTGCAACGTCCCCTTATCATTCACTAAACTCACCCCACACAGCTACTGCTGTTGTCCAGCAACGTCCCCTTATCATTCACTAAACTCACCCCACACAGCCGTCATTTTTTTTGTACTACTGATTCGGTTTTTACTCTCATGTCTCGATTCTCGAACGGCGCTATTTGTTTCAACAGTCGGAAGCATGGACAGAGTGGCGCTGGCTGATGACATCAGAGAGAAGCATGGACAGAGTGGCGCTGGCTGATGACGTATCAGCAACAACGTGGCTACGTATAACAGTTGACGTTATGAAATGCAAGTCAAGCAGCCTCTGTCCAGACTGAGTATTGAGTGACAATTCAGAATCACGGAACGCAGCAATTCAGGCTGGAACCCAGGCTAGGGATCCCCCCAGTTTGAATGAGCTAATGTGGCCTGGGAAACGATAGATGGATGGATGAATGGATGGGTGGTCGGACGGTACATATCGGAATCGGACAAACTGTAGATCAGTAGTTCTCAAAGTTGGACTTCGGCCATATACTGTACATACAGAATTCCCCATTGGAGGGCTGGCCTATAGGAGGGCTGGCCTATAGGAGGGCTGGCCTATAGTGTTGTAAGGACTTCACAATATATTGCTTTCATCAGAGATGACGTAATCTTCTCCCCTTGCCACTGCTTGTTGCACGCACGCACGCACGCACGCACGCACGCACGCACGCACGCACGCACGCACGCACGCACGCACGCACGCACACACACACACACAATCCAATTTGGAGCTGGCAAAGCGGGGAGGAAGGAGGAGAGTGGGGGAATGCAAAATGTCTGTTGCCTTGACTACTGGCAGTGACCGGTCGGTCACCAGTAGACAGAGTCTAATCTCAGGTCTAAGACTAAAGCTCGTCCCTCATGTCTCTCTCTCTCATCCAGACTGAATGAACACACGTGAACAGAACCAGCATGTTGTCGGTCTAAAGCCCCCGTATAACGTCACCCCTAGACGGAGCCCCCGGGCCAAAAATAGCCAATACTGTATAAGCCCCACACCGCTTCACTGACGTAGCAACACCTTGTGAGTTTATAGACCTGCTATTTCTGTCTGGCGACTCCATCCTACGATGGACTCTGGAGCATTCATTAACCCATGTAGACCTGAGGACGATTCTACAAATGCCTTCTAAATCATGAAAAATCCCATGTTTCTATATCAGTCGTTCTCAAACATTTTCATGTCAAGGACCCCCAAAAATAATGTATTTGGCCGCCGACCCCCATCTGAAAACATTTTGTTCCAGGCAGAAGCAAAGATTTGAGTTAAAAACGTTTGCTGTGAAATGTAAAAATAAAGTTAAAAAAAAAAAACGTTCGCTGTGAAACAATATATATTCAAAGATTTGCGCCACATTTTCACGATTTTTCAAAAATAGCAGACCTACAAGCTCATAGCGCGGCACTCGGTGCCGCGCTATGAGCTTGTAGATCTGCAATTTTTCAATAGCTAAAGTATAACATAATGCTTAAAACACCAAAAGGGGTTCCCGCCCAAAATTGGTTAATGGTGTCCATCCTATGATGGACTCTGGAGCATTCATTAATGGTGTCGCTATAGCCACGCCCATTCAAAAATATATATGTTCTGATAATGGAATTAAACTAAATGAGAATGCAGTGTGTCAAAATCAGCCAGTTTGCAAAGTTTATCTTATTTCTTTATTTCACTAGGAAGGATACAGAGTTTTGGTATAGTCTTGAAAAAGCAATATTGCGACAATGGTAACGAAAAACTCCCCTTTAGGAAGAAACGTCAGGCAGAACCCGACTCTAGGGTGGGCGGCCATCTGCCTCGACCGTGTCGGGGGAGAGGGGAAGGGGGGGATGGGGGCAGAGGAATAGGAAGAAAGAATAGAAGAGAGATTAGTGCAGATATGTTTAGTAAGAATTTAGTGCAGATATGTATCTGCATATCGTGTGTCTGTGCATATTCATGTATACAGTATTAGACAACTGAATGAATGGCCATGTTGTCACATAATATTATGGTTTGTCAACGTATTACCAGAGTCAGTTTCATTTCATACGCAGTGCACCATGTCAAAAAACCTTCCAACGAATTCACCCAGTATGTGACCTTTAATGCGATAGAACAAGACATGAATAAAGTTCTGGGTTTTGCTCCCAGTCACAGTGTAGCTTAATAAGCTTATCTAGAATTGGACCATTTTGACTATTCCTTCTCTCTCTCTCTCTCTCCCTCTCCCTCTCCCTCTCCCTCTCCCTCTCCCTCTCCCTCTCCCTCTCTCTCTCTCTCTCTCTCTCTCTCTCTCTCTCTCTCTCTCTCTCTCTCTCTCTCTCTCTCTCTCTCTCTCTCTCTCTCTCTCTCTCTCTCTCTCTCTCTCTCTCTCTCTCTCTCTCTCCTCCCTTCGCAGTGACTTAAAGCGCAGAGTCAGTATTCTTATCGACGGTTCCCTTATTGTCGCCCAAGCCAAGCCTGAGGATTCTGGGACATACACGTGCAGCCCTAGCAACAGCCTGGGCCAGCCGCCGTCGGCCTCGGCCTACCTGACAGTGCAACGTGAGTATATAAGTTTATAAGTATTTGACTGAGAGACTGCCATCGCGCAAATTACAACTTTTCACCAGAGGAGAAAACCTTTTTAATTTTTTTTTTAAATCAGTTAATAGCACAGGCAGACTCTTCACATACTAGAGCATGTCTGAAATAAGTGTCAGAGCTGAAATCGACATGTAAATATGAAATAAATGCTTAAACATGTAGCTAGGTGTAATGTTAGAGAACACAGAAGTGAACCTTTCAAGCCTGTTTTCTCAACTCGCTGTTTTCTGCAAGACATTACGCTATAAGCCATATCTCCAAAACTGGTGGGTCAAACTGAACAACCAATATGTCAATTTGAAGCTATGATTCCCTGCTTTCATATGACGAAACGGAAATTCGAAAATTCAAAAAGATCCAATGGCAGTCCCTCAGTCAAATGTAGTGTGATGGGATTATTAATACTCATAAACAGAGACTTTAAGAAATAATCGAGGTAGAGAGTGGACTGAAACAATGTACACGTTTATTACAAGGAGTGGTCTGTACCAGCCCAGGGAGGTGCACGGATGCAAGCCTTCAGACCTGTTCAAATGAGTCTCTCTTATACAAAATGAAGAAGCACAAATACATTGGAGGTGTGGTCAGTGGACAAGACTAAACATGGGTCTTGAGTAAGAATAGGTCATCTTGACAGACAATCAACAGGTGGAAGCCTTGCTCCAGGCAGTGTAGTATTTTCTGCCACTACATTCCACCATTTCAAATATGTAAATTAAATGTCTCATATTAATTTATACCAAGGAACATGAGATACTATACTGTCTGCAAATTTACTACAAAAAGATGACTTATATATGGACTATCTCCTAGAGTAAGAAAGGTTTACATTTAAGTGTATTCAATGTCCACCCACATGATAATTTTCTTTTTATTACACACAACTTCTGATGGCTGGTAGGGGCGAAAACCCTTTTCCTTCTTATTGGGAAATTCCAACCTACGACCCTCGATTTGTCTTGAGCGATCACTCATAAGCCAGCATCAGGTGTAGTCTTTTTTCGTGGTTTTCTCCTCCACGCAAATGTTCTCCTCTCCTTATGTTTCTGTCACAAGTTGTGGCATGGCATTTTAGTCTTTTTTCCCCATGGTGGGCCCAGTATTTCGTCTTTATCCGGCTCCCATCGCTGTCACTGGGGGGTGACTGCGGGGATGGAATGCGTGTGGGCCTTGTAGGGACGTCTGGAGTCTCTGGACGGACATGATGATGTGGCTTGGCTCTCATTGGTGTCACTGGCCCATGTGACATATTTATATGTCTGTCAGGTTTTCTTAGAGGGAGAACAACTTGCAGGTAATTTTGTTCACTTGAATTATTTCCACCGTGGTTAAAAAGGTGGTTATACAAAATTCATTTCAATATTATTATTATTATTATTATTATTTTACATTAATTGTCTTCAGCTTCAGCTTGTTATGTAGACAGCTCTAGAATTGCACTTTATGTAGTCATAGCACTTTATAGTACACATGTATAATATATTATATAGTATAGTATGTATAGTTTACATAGATACTCCAATGTTACGTTCTTAGTTTACGCATGATTCATGATAACTACTTTTTATACATGTGATGTATGCCATGCTTTTTGTTATTGCTTAATGTAAGTCGCTCTGGATTAAGAGCGTCTGCTAAATGCCTAAATTGTACTTCATATAACACTAGACTGACGTCACTGTATGTGTGTACATTTACCCATCATACAAACCCAAATCCTTTCAGTGCTTTCTCTGGTTGTCTTCATTTGTTTGTTTGTTTTTCCCTTGTTCAAACACATCTCCTGATATGTTTCTCTTAATTTATTGGATTTCAGAGCTGGAAAAAAAAAACAAAACAACACACTACCCCTATTCTAAAACATTTGTTCTATACTTTTCCCCAGATGATAATACATAATTAGGAATTTATTAAGATCTATCTTGATCACAGTTGATCACAATCTTTCACAGTCTGATTTATGGTTAACTCCCTCTCTTATGGTTATTAGCTACATTGACAGGTTACACATTATTGCATCTTTACACTGTATTTCATCACTACTAGTATCCTCCTGTCAATATAAATATTTCAATAATGTATGAGATCGTGTGGGAGTTCTTACCTTGTCGATGCAATGTCTATAGATACTCATTTTTCCCTTTGTCCTTCCTCCTGTAATTGCATTGTATCACAACACTCTTCCTAGACGAGTTATTCTAAGTTTTTAGTGAGTTAGTCAATATCGCCATATTAACCATGCCATGCACACTGGGAAAGGAAGATATTCATTAAATTGTCAACACATTTAGACCATCTCATTGATTCACCATCCAGTCCTGGAAAGTAGGAAAGAACAATTTTCATTAGAATTACTTCACCTAAAAATAACACTGTTGTACACAGTGATACCTTAAAACATTTTACTTACTTATAGGCCTACTCGATAAACATCACATTCCACACATACCCGGGCCATTCATTCTCCACACTTGCCACTGCGTAGGTCTTCATTCTACTTCGCTCCATATCACACCAAATCTGTGTAGTGGCCTAACCCATAGGTCGCCACTTGACCCCCGGCTGGGCCCCACCTGTCTGCGCTTTTAACAAGTCATTGAAAGCGGGGTTGTCTAGTGGCACACCACAGTGCTTCTGAAAGCAGTTCTCCAGTCTATTCCTGTAGGTGTCACAGGTTTCATCAGGCCATTGCTTAGTGCTGTGAATTTTTTTTCCAATCAGTGGGTACTGGAAATGCTGCTTTGATGCTGTCAAAAAGACCACCGTGATTCAGCAGCTGTCCAGTGACAATGTGATTTTGTGCTCCATTCACATCAAAATGTTCCCTGAGATGTAGCCATTTTAATCCAAAGACTTTGCGAAATACAGATTCGAGCATTCTTGCCGATGGCTCATACATCTCAATCAAGTCTAACACAGCTGCACACCAGCGCTCCACGTTGACTTTGTGGTCTGGAAGGTCCTTCACGATGTCTTTCAGTTCATCAGGTGTCCCGCGTCGCTGCACATGTACTGTTGAAGAATATGTGTCTATTTCTGAGTGCTGTGCCCCAGTCCCCCGATGAGGATGAGGTTCTGGATATGGAATGAATGGAAATAGCTTCCTTGGACAAAGTCTCTGTGACACCTGCTCCCCCCTGTCCTTGATTGTTTTGTGACACCTGCTCCCCCCTGTCCTTGATTGTTTTTGAGGGGTTCAGGTTGTTCATGGTTGTTGCTGTTGTCTGCGGGCTGTTCCTTGGGTGTAGTAACAGTCAGTTGTGTGTCTCCGCTGTGGTTTTGCAGTATTTTATAAATATTTAAATATAGTGTAGTACTTGAGTGAAAAAACTTCCCCATGTGTAGTCTAGTCTCCCCTGTACCTGTATCTGACTTACTGCTATTACTACTGGTTTGAGTGGAACCAACTCTTCACAAGCAGTACGTGTTCTGTTACTGTAAACAGCAAAATAGGCGACATGAGGCCAGGTCCTTTGAAATAACATTAATTTACTCATCAGATCTTTCAGACAAATGTGGGCCCGCAATTCTACTCGGTACATCTACAATTTGACATGCAATCTAAAATGCCGTAGAGGTTTTGTTTGTTTATTGTTTCAGCAGCCTACTGAATGTAGTTTTAGAGGTTTGACAATATGTCGCCATAGACTCAAGAATAAATTATGTTCCAATGCTTAAAATGAATTTGAATTAAATTATATGAATTTGAATTAAATTATGTTCAACTTAAACTATACTTCATAAACTATACACTTCTTAAACTATACATGTCCCCCCTCTGAGCACTTCTGTCGGATATAGATAGAATTTATCCATAGAATTGCTCATAATTGCTAGAACCATCGCTTTACTTTAAACATTTTTAATATTACCTAAGCTATTTAACAGCATCAACATCCTATTAACACTAAGCTATTTTACCCTATTCGTCACTTCCTCCTGCCAGTCTATCTATAATTGAAACAACGTGCTAGGTATGTTTTGTGCACGCAGATCTGCTATTTTTAAAAATCCTTTTCTATCTTTCGGTACATTTTTTTTTCCTAACTTCAAATAAAATGATCTCACATCTATAAAGAAATAAACTAAGGATAAACACATCTAGGAATACATTTTGAAAAACACACACTAACAATAAACTTTCTCCGGTAAGTAGGAAAGCCGACTTGGTTAAATGGTTTTTAACTGTTAAATCTTGTTCATTGAAAATAGCTGATCCACGGGTTCACTCAACTGATTTCTTAAAATAAAATGCTAGTATTTACATGACTCGTAACTTAAAATAGTATGTACATAATGTTCTTTGTTAAAATAGTATTTACATGACTCTGCTGTATATGGTTTACACTATTATTGATATATTTATTGATATATAAATAAACACCATGATCAACTAGACATTCAAATTGAACCTCATAGCTTATCATACAAATGTGTATGCGTCTTAATTAATTGACCAGTATGCTTGCTGCTTGATTGTTTGATGGAAAGTCCAGATAATAAAAATCCTTCCTTCTAAAGTCCTCCTCCGTCACATTATTGCATGGACAAGTCCCTGTCTGAAACAAGGATGCCGGCTGGAAGCGACAACTGTTTACTGAACTGTGGAGTATGCTGCACTTTGTAAAAATGGCAAAATATAACTCCTAACGTTGTTGAAGTGGGACACATATATCCCCCTGACTTATTTACAAAATCATTCCTGCATCCCAGGACTCATTTACTTTTAAAAATTACTCTTCTAAGAAATTAAAAAATGACTGGACACATCTAGAATCAATTAAACACATCTATAGTTAAATTAGAAGATAGTAAACACATCTAGTTAAATTCAGGAAGAAATTTTAGGAAGATAGTAGAGCATTGAGAATCTATTTACATCACTGCTTGGAATCAAAAAGTGAAATGCCTGACCCCGTTCTCTAGCTGATTAAAGCAGATAGGAGTACAGGCCTATTAGTTAAATGTTGACAACAAAAATGAGTCAACAGGGCATTTGCCATGAGTGTGAATTATCCAACTATTAGGGGACCTTCTCTTGCCCCCCCCCCCCCCAAACACTGATGCCTGTCAATCACACTGCTACTCTGAAGTGAGGGGTGCAAATGGACACCTGGTTGGCGTAAGTGACATGTCATGCTGTGAAACTCTCCTTAAATTAGAAAAACTAAACTGAACGGAAACTGAACAATATGAGCCCCCACTGTTATTTTAACAGCTGTGATCGGGCTATTTCTGCGGACAAGTTTACATTTTGCGTGTCCCACACATTACTTATGTCACTGAAAATATCTTGCCTTAGGCGTTGGGGGGGCTGGTGAACTAGTCAAGCCCAATGATTTAGGTACCCCTTGATATGTGAGTCTTACTTACAATATGAGATACTCAGTAGTATACGGTATCTATCTGCCTGTGTTATATATATTTTTCAGTGCTCCTGGGCACGCATGGGAGGGAGACATGACGTCATGCCCTCCACCGTTGGTGACAACAACTTATTTCTTACTTTACTTGTTCATTAATATTACGTTTGAATCAAGACCAATTTACTACAAGATTTGTGAGTCCTAAAACTCCCTTAATTCAGTTGTCTGATAGACTATTGACTATAGGAAAGTTGTATGATCATATTGACAAGCCAAAAAAGTCTCTCATCAAGCTTGACGATTCCCCCTGCTTAAAGGACAGTGTCTTGTTACCCCCATCGTAAAACTGCTTAATTTAGGCATGTAGCAGGGGTCGCTGCTCTACACGTAAAATGTCTTGAGACACTGTAGCAAAGTTGAATCAGATTGACCCCAAAAAGCAGTACTCTCTACTCACCCACTCACTATGACATCACCAATGGCCCACCATCGCAATCGCACGTACCTCGCCACAGAGTGGACGTACAGTGTTCCATCACATGAAAGGAAAAAGACAGTCATTAGTTCATCCCTGGAATGTTCCCTTTCCTCACATATAGTCCTCCATTGCTCATGCCTCTGTCCAAGTGCCTGCATGTCCATGTTCCCAAAATGTAATTCGGGAAATAGTCAATTCCCGCCTGTGTTGGGCCCCAAACCAACACACGCATACTGTTCAGACATCGAAGTGCGGAAACAGTCTGACTGTACATGTGACTTGCCGTGCGATGCGATAGGCGATCCATCTGATGGTCCCATAGTAATCAGGTTCCGTAAAACACAGTACTACTGATTTCTATGTCTGGTGAATCAACTTTACCAATAATACCCTTTACATATCTAATTGCACGTCACTCACACTAACGTATGAGTTCTGTGTCTCACTTTTTAGGTTCACACAATACTATTACTCAAATGCTCCTACGCGGTAATGCAAGTTCTCTCATGAGGGAATTGCGCTTGTCCATATGATCAACTCAACACAACTCCAAACCATGTCTTCCCTACTGGATGACCTGTCCGTATATACGCATGTAGTTGAATACTGTAATTACTGGTCACTGTGTAGATTATGGTTATTACAAATCATACATTAACCACTCCAGCCCTATATACATTTTTTCCATGTTGCAAATAACTAATGTACAAGAACAACACATTGTGAGCTCGTAGATCTGCTTATTTTACAGTTATTTTATAATTAAAAATGAGACATTCTGCTAAATTGTTTTAGTTTCTTAAATACGGCCACAGCTAACACTAATTTACTATTAAGCCTACATTTGAATTCTGGACATTTACTTGCTACAGAGTATTCCTATATCGTGTATGTATAAGTAACATTACACTCACCAGACTTCCCAGCTCGACCCGTCCCAAGTGTGTCCACTCAGAGCAGCTGCTGTCAATGGTAGGGGACTTTCTGAACTGCCTGTCCTGGAAAATGTCCCTTACTTGAATCTGATCTTAAGTTCCCTGAGGACCTCTCTAATCTTTCCACAAAAAATGCCATACCGATATATTCTGTATAGCGACAAAAACGAAAGGTTCCTAGGAAAAACAAAAACAGGGGTTCCTGTCTTGACTGGGAAAAAATGTGATGACAGTTACAAATATTGCCTATTGTAAGGAGTTACTTACTACCTATACATTTCATGCTTTGAGTATAATTTTGCCTATCTATTTAGTCCAAATATAGAGAGTGACAAAGCCCAATTACACTCAACTTGCCGTGACTCTGGGAAATTGTTATATTGTCATTATTTTATAATAAGACGTAATAAGATAATACATATGACCATGATGATCAGCTAACCACGTTACTGTTTGTTAATTACTTTAAATACAAGACAGCACTTACTGGGTAGACCTGCTATTTTGAGTCTGCCGCTGACAACTGCTAACTGCTGTCCTACTAACCATGGGTGGTGACACTTAACTAAAATACCAGGACTACATTCTTCATACTTACTTGTTCACAACGCCACATTTATACTAGGAAATCACCATTTGACTTTTCACAAAAATAGTATTTTCCGTTCATCCACACGTACGTCCCACACACTTCCATTCCATACTCAACATTCCACATTCCACATTCATACCTGCTGCTCGAGTCTTACGCGTTATACAAGTTGCTGTTTCACCATTCTCTTTTAATCTTCCCTGTGGGCTGTTTGGTCCCAACAGGAGAGAAAAGAAAGAAAATAACGGTGGACGCTGTCTGTATGATTTCCTATGCTATTCCCTATCCTACTGATATAGGCTATAGTTTTTCTATATAAATGTCTATGAAAGACTGTTACCACTCGGCAACGATGAAATACGATGAGGAGGGACTGTCACCACTCCTTTAAATACGATGAATACTATATAAATGTCTATAAAAGACTGTTACCACTCGGCAACGATGAAATACGATGAGGAGGGACTGTCACCACTCCTTTAAATACGATGAATACTATATAAATGTCTATAAAAGACTGTTACCACTCGGCAACGATGAAATACGATGAGGAGGGACTGTCACCACTCCTTTAAATACGATGAATACGATGAGGGACTGTTACCAGCTCTTTCAAATACGATGAATACGATGAACTAGTACTTTGTACGGCTGTATCTCTAACGATCACAGCCTCAAAATACAAAATGTTGTACATTGAGTCAAAACACTCTTACCCCAAAGTTCGTTTAGGTGTTGTCCCTGTCGGACCAGCATCTCAGATCCATATGCACAGCGCTATCATCTGAAAAAGAGAATGCTGACGGACAGTAGAAACACGCTGCTCACTGCGCCATAATTGTGATGGGATTATTAATACTCATAAACAGAGACTTTAAGAAATAATCGAGGTAGAGAGTGGACTGAAACAATGTACACGTTTATTACAAGGAGTGGTCTGTACCAGCCCAGGGAGGTGCACGGATGCAAGCCTTCAGACCTGTTCAAATGAGTCTCTCTTATACAAAATGAAGAAGCACAAATACATTGGAGGTGTGGTCAGTGGACAAGACTAAACATGGGTCTTGAGTAAGAATAGGTCATCTTGACAGACAATCAACAGGTGGAAGCCTTGCTCCAGGCAGTGTAGTATTTTCTGCCACTACAGTAGTCACATATAAGTATATAAGTATAGTATAAGTATATATATATACCACTGCCTTTCACAAACAAGCAGTGATGGAAGAAATGTAACGGTACTTAACCCATTTAGGCCTAAGTTCGATTCTACAAATGTATTCTAAATCCTGACAGTTTTCTGAAAAACCCATTTTTCTATGTCAGTGGTTCTCAAACTATTTCATGTCAAAAGACCCCTAGAATTATATGTAATTGACCCCCATCTAAAAATATGTTGTTCCAGGGAGGGACCCCCCAAAGAAGCAAAGATTTCAGTTAAAACGTTCACTCATATCACACAATATACATTCAAAGATTTGTGCCACATTTTCACGGTTTTTCTAAAAAATAGCAGACCTACAAGCTCATAGCTCGTAGCCGCGCTACACTGCATTTACACTACAATTACCTAATTTCCCTCAGCAACAATTAGTTAATGGCACAGCTGAGTGTGTTAATTAGTACTTTAAGTAATATCCCATTTAGCATTTAGCAGGTCACACAAACCACATCTTTAAACTATTGGCTTGAAAATTTCAGAAAATCTGTTCAGAAATCACGTTGTTAGCAAACAGTACATTTGATGCAGGAAGAACTGCATTGAAACGTGATTGACAGATGGCTTTCCAATACAGGTATCTTTAAGCCGAACCTAAAGGTTTTAAAGATATACCTGTGTGATCTTGCAATATGTCTTATTACAAACCCCTTTTCCTCAGCAGCAAATCTGTTTTCCGCAAAACCAGACGGTCTTTATAGACTTTCTGTTGTTAAGCATCAGCAGATGGTTCAGTTTATCTAAGATTCTTCCTTCCTTCCATATCACCTCATCTTCTGTGTCTGTGCAAAGCTCACACAGTGAGCCATATTATATCGTAATACCAGGTCAGAGATGTTAAGTCAAGGTCAGTGGCTATTTGGTCTCTGTTCGGACTGAAAGGCATTTTCCCCAGAGTTCTTTATCTTGTCTCCGTACACATTGGGTCTTCACCTAGTCACTAGATGAGGTTTTTCGGGCTGGCGAATAGCATGGTAAATGGTGCATTTATATAGCGCCTTTATCCAAGGCGCTTTACAGAGATTGTGCATTAAATTCACCCATTCACACACACATTCACACACAGATGGCAGCGGAAACCATGCAAGGCACCAACTAGCACATCGGGAGCAATTAGGGGTTCAGTGTCTTGCTCAAGGACACTTCGACACTGACTCTGGGGGAGCCCACAGGGTTCGAACTGGTAACCTTACGGTTACCATCCAGGCACTCTACCGCTGAACCACCGCCACCCCAAGCACCCCAGCATCTCATATATCACATACTCTGGACCAAACCCCAAGCACCCCAGCATCTCATATATCACATACTCTGGACCAAACCCCAAGCACCCCAGCATCTCATATATCACATACTCTGGACCAAACCCCAAGCACCCCAGCATCTCATATATCACATACTCTGGACCAAACCCTGCTTGTTTTCATACTCCAAACTTTCCAAACTCATCCATTATGTATTTAGTTACAGCTTGACTTGACTCGGATCGTTCTTCTCTATGATATATGTGACTTCACTAGTAAGAAACCACACCACTGTTCAAGATTAGTAGTATTTATTTGCACAAATGAGATGTGGGTGTAATGATGAGGAGCCCTGGGGAGGGCGAGACTGAGGATGGGGATGTAGTCTCGAGAGCTTGACGGCCGACCTGCTCACCCGGGAGCGGTCGGTCGCCTCTGCTCGGACGCTGCCCCCCCGGGGGCTCCTAGGAGAAGGAGAGAGAGAGAAGTGTTAGCGGGGCAATGCTTAGGATGGAGGGGGTTAGTTGGGGAGGAGGGGGGGGAAATCTGACAGCGCGAGGCGGTATCAAACAGGTAAGTAATGATATGAGGTGTGTATTTATGCTGTGGGGAATGTTGCGTGATTGGCTGCGCTGCCGTGGAGACGCGGGTGAACTTGACGAGGAGATAGGGATGGGAGTGATTTGGGTTGAGCAGTGGGTGGTGTCCACTCCTGAATCTACGTTGAACACAACTACATTTCACTAGTAAGAAACCACACCACTGTTCAAGATTAGTAGTATTTATTTGCACAAATGAGATGTGGGTGTAATGATGAGGAGCCCTGGGGAGGGCGAGACTGAGGATGGGGATGTAGTCTCGAGAGCTTGACGGCCGACCTGCTCACCCGGGAGCGGTCGGTCGCCTCTGCTCGGACGCTGCCCCCAAAAAGTCTGATACGAACCGTGGGGCGGCCGGAGGATGGAGAAGGTCTCTAGCGACCGGCGCGTGGAGCCTCCCGTCCTTGGACCCTCGGTCGGGCGAGGAAAAACTCCCTCGAGGGGAGTGAGGGAGAAACCTCGGGAAGGACCGCGGAGGAGGGGACCCCCTTCCTGGGCGGACGGGCTAGGCGGAGTGTGGCCGTTACGGTCTGCCTAGCTGGAGATGGGCGTTGCGTACGTCGTGGAGGTTGGACCGGATGTATGTGTGGTATGCCTGGGAGGACCATCTTCCCAGGACGCGGATGAGGTGGTCGGAGAGGCCTCGACTGGATGCGGAGGAGGCGGCGCCGATGCGGAAGGAGTGGCCGGAGTAGAGGTGAGGGGGGAGACCGGAGAGGGAGAGAACCTGTCGGAGGTGATGGTGGAACCAGAACCGGGTGGCGACGGAGCCGGACTCGGTGATGAATAGGGGGTCTTGAGGGTTGGCGTGGTAGGATCGTCTCGTGGTGACGTGGCGGAGGAGGGGTTCGTAGGGACTGAGAGGTGAGTTCGTCTTGAAAAGGTGGATGGAGGAAGAACGCCCTAGCTGGTCCGTCTTGCTCCGTTTGAGCGTGAAGGTGAGGGTTTCGGAGGAATGGAATGTGATGTCGGACAGGCTCGGGTGGAGTGAGGGGTCGTACCGGGATGAAGAGGACGTGAATTCTGAACACCGCAGGAAGGCGAAGAAGGCGAGCAGGAACATGCACTCCAGCGTGGAGGAGATCTGAGGGGTGAGGTAGCCGGCGCGGAGAGTTTGTAGGCAGAGGAGGAGTAGGTCTGACGTCAGAGGATGGCGGCGAGGCGGGACTGGTATCTCCTGGCGCTGTAGGCCGCGGAGCAGCATGGAGAGGTGGGGATGAGAGGTGGCCGGGTTTGGAGATCCGTCTAGTAGACGGAAGAAGAAGTTGATGCCGCTGAGATAGACGTGCAGGGTGGAGGTGCGGAGACGGAGGCTGGAGTGGCCGTGGGTGAGGAACGCGGCGAGGGTGGTGACGTCGGACGAGGGGAATGGGATGCCGGTGTGCGCGTGAAACCTCTTGAAGGTGTTCCAGGCGGTGAGGTAGCTAGAGAGCGTCCGGGGGGAGAAGCCGTTGAGGGCGTGATGACGGGATTGCGTGATGAGGTGGTGTAGCTGGGGGTTCAGAGGAAGATGGTCTCGGAAAATGGAGGAATGGGTGCTGGATGAAGGTCTGCTCCTGGAGCCAGCTGACGAAACCTCTGAAAGGAAAGACGGGAGAGGGAATCAGAGATTAGGTTGGCGTGCCCGGGGACGTGGGCGGCGCGGATGATGAATTGGTGCGTGACGGAGGTCCAGGTGAGACGGCGAAGGAAGGGCATGATTTCGGGGGAGTCGGAGCGGCCTTTATTGATGATGTGTACGGTTGCCTGGTTGTCGGTGTGAATGAGGATGGACTTCTGTGCCCACTCGTGACCCCAAATGAGCGCAGCCACCACTATGGGATATAATTCGTGGAGTGCAGAGGAGGGGTGAGTGGTGGGGGGGGTGAACGCGAGGAATTCGGGTGACCAGGCGGACGCGAACCACCGACCTTGGTGGTAGGCGCCGAACCCGAGTGAGGGGGCCGCGTCGGTGTATAGTTGGATGTCGTCGGGGTTGGAAGTGAGTGTGTCGTAAAAGAACGTGATGCCGTTCCAGTGCGAGAGGAGGTGAAGCCAGAGGCGAAGGTCGGTGTGACAGGAGTGGTCGATGGGGACTGTGTCGTGCAGTTTGGGGACGGAGTTGGCGGTGGAAAGGAGGTGGGAAATGAAGGGACGGCCTTGGGGTATAATGCGCATGGCGAAGTTGAGGTGACCGAGCAGGGCTAGGAGTTGCCGTTTGGTGCAGGAAGGGGCCAGGAGGTAGTTGTGCAGGAGGAGGGTGATCCGGTTCAGCTTATCTAAGGGGAGGGAAGCCTTGAAGGCGACTGTGTCCAGCGTGATGCCTAGGAACTCGAGGGTGGTGGACGGGCCGATGGTTTTCTCCTCGGAAAGAGGGACGCCGAGTTCTGTGAATACTTGTCTGAGTGTGGAAATGCCGTGTGCTGGGGGGGTGGAGGGGGGCTCGACGATCAGGAAGTCATCGAGGAGATGAATCAGGTGGGGAATGTGGTGGTTGTTCAGGAGGATCCAACAGAGTGCTCTGGAAAGGGAGTCGAATAACTTTGGGCTGCTTTTGCATCCGAACGCGAGCCTGACGGCAAAATAGTAGGAGCCCTTCCAGAGCACTCCGAAGAAAGCCCAGAAGTCGGGGTGTAGGGGCAGTACTTTGAAGGCATTTGTAATGTCCGCTTTTGACAACTGTGCCCCGTGACCGGCGAGGTGAATGAGGGTTATGGCGTTGCTGACGGTGTGATATGACATGGAGAAGTCGTGGCTGGGGATGGTGCTGTTGATGCTGGGGACGTGAGTGTTGTGAGGGGAGGAGAGGTCCAGGATGAGGCGCTTCTTCCCCGAATACTTCCTAGTGGCCACGCCGATGGGGTTGATGCGGTACACGGGGAAGGGAGGCGAGTCCAGGGGCCCCATCATGAACCCCTCCTCCACCTCCTTGGCGATTAGCCTGTCGACGGAGTCGGGGTCGTTGATGGCGGACTGGAGGTTGTTGCAGGTGTGGGAGGTGGTGGGGGTGACGATTAAGCCGGGGTGGAAACCGTGCGTGAAACCGTTAATTAGGAAGTTGACGAACGGCCGGTCGGGGTGGTTGCGGAGGGCGGTGGCGAGGGCTGGGATGATGATTGGTGTTTTGAGGAGGCTGACTAACCATGAAGGGGTGGGGTTGTGCGGGCAGGTGGTGCGTGAGTGAGGTCCCCCGCAGAACGAACAGGTGTGTAGGTAACGGCAGTTGGCGGCGACGCAGATAGATCCGTTGAAATTGTTACATATCTGTCGCCCTGACTGGTATAAGAGGGGCCTCCCTCTGCTGTCTTGGGCATTGGAGGTGCGGGCGGGATCGGAGGAACGTGCAGGCTTGGGAATTGAGGGGGGGGGTGGGGCTGCCGAACCGGTGCGGGAGAACAGAGCTGGGATGTGGCTGGAGGTGTTGGCGGGGGCCTCTACTCTCTTGTGGAGGGTCTTGTTGGGTGCCTTGTTGGAGGCCCTCTGGACGGCCGTGGTGCAAGCGGCGGACGGGTGGGACGGAGCTCCGCACAGGTCACATGAGAGGGAGGCCCTGGCCGCGAACACCCTGCAATAAAGCTCGTAGTCCAGGACCCCCCAGTATGTGCCGAGGTTGAGCTGCTGCACGCGAGCCGCCGCCTGGGTTGCGAATTGGATGTGGTAGTTGTAGAACCCCGTGCCGCCGAACCGAATGGCCAGGTCCAGCACCAGGACCAGGTACTGGTCCAGTTCGGCCCGACGGCCGGGGTAAACTACACATATCACGTCCCTGAGTAGGGAGAATGTGTAAGCGAACTCTGAGGGGGTGAGATCTCGGGAACGGGAGGGGAGGGACTGGCGAAGCTCGGCTAGGAGGCCGAAGGGGGTGGTTATTTCCCTATTGCGGAGGGGGTCGGATATGGAGGGCTGGATCAGTTCGGCCAGGTCGATGTACGCACCGTTGAGGATTTGCTGGCGGAGGGAAGCGGTGACTGGGGAAGGGCGGGTCGCTTCTGACAGGGGGGGAACGGCTGGGGTGACGGTGGCCAGGGAGTTGGAGGGGGCTGAGGGAGA
>NC_136789.1:29126600-29256683 GCF_951216825.1 Electrona antarctica
AATTTTGTATCCCTCGATTTTGTAACCCATTTTTTTCACCCCTGTGCCAATTATCTAATGTGATCCTGGGCTCTACACACCCTCCGCCAACCTGGGGAGAGCAACGGACTTGAACTCATGCTTCCTTCATGCCTGAGTGTCCAAGTTGCTCCTTTACACGTGACAGGGGGGAGTTTCCCTGGTTGGACGTAGCGCGTGGAAGGAACCAGTTCCTTTCCCCTCCCTAGCAGTGATTTTCAACCATTTTCATTTCAAGGACCCCCAGGTTTGACCTGAATTAGGCTACGGTCCACTATTTAATGGCATTTCTCTCTCTGGGACCCCCAATGTGTATTGTAAAATCAAAGTTAATTTAACTCAGAGAGTGTACAAATGGAACCAAATGAACCCGTTATGTGGGTTCCATTGAAATGGTTCCATTTGTACACTCTCTGAGTTACATTACATTACATTACATTACATTACAGTCATTTAGCAGACGCTTTTATCCAAAGCGACTTACAATAAGTGTATTCAACATAGGTAGGGAACAAAAACTACTAATCACCAGAAGTCTTTAGTGCATTTTCTGCAAAAACAAGCAACCAAGAGTATACCTAGCGCTAAGGTAAAAGTGCAATATATCAGCTACCTATTTCCTTAACCAGATGAGACAAAATAGCTAAATCAAATGAGCATGAGCTAAAACAATTAAGTGTATCGACTAAACAAGATCCAATAAACAATACAACAATAGAAAACAAGCGTTCGTACAACTAGTTAACAACAAGTAGGTCAGGCAGAGAGGAAGGGTAGTGTTTCCTGAAGAGGTGGGTTTTCAACCTGCGGCGAAATATGGGCAGTGACTCTGCTGTCCTAACATCAGTGGGGAGTTCATTCCACCACTGTGGGGCCAGAACAGAAAAGAGTCGTGACCGTGTGGATCGGCCAGAAGGACCCTTGAGTGACGAGGCAATCAGTCGCCCCGAGGTGGCAGACCGAAGTGGTCGGGCAGGGGTGTAGGCATCGACCATAGCCCGGAGGTAGGAAGGAGCTGTTCCTTTCACTGCCCTATAGGCTAACACCAGGGTTTTGAACTGGATGCGGGCCGCTACGGGGAGCCAGTGTAGAGAACGGAGAAGGATGGTTGTGTGGGAGAACTTGGGGCGGTTGAACACCAGACGAGCCGCAGCTTTCTGAACAAGCTCCAGAGGTCTGATGGCAGATGCCGGAGCACCAGCAAGGAGGGAGTTGCAGTAGTCCAGGCGGGAGATGACGAGAGCCTGGATGAGCACCTGGGCTGCCTTCTCCGTGAGGAAGGGGCGAATCCTCCTGATGTTGTAGAGGAGGAATCTGCAGGACCTTGTCACTGATGCGATGTTTGCCGAGAACGTCAGTTGATCGTCCAGGGTCACACCCAGATTTTTCGCAGTCCGAGTTGAGGTCACCACAGCATTATCAATGGTGATGGCCATGTCTCGGTGCGGACAGCCCTTCCCCGGGAGGAACATCAGCTCGGTCTTGTCCAGGTTGAGCTTCAGGTGGTTTGTCGACATCCACGCCGAGATGTCAGCCAGACAAGCAGCAATGCGTGCCTCCACTTGGGTATCAGAGGGGGGGAATGAGAGGATCAGCTGGGTGTCATCGGCATAGCAGTGGTAGGAAAAGCCATGGGAGTGGATGACAGCACCCAGAGATGTAGTGTAGAGAGAGAAAAGAAGAGGACCCAGAACCGAGCCTTGGGGAACCCCAGTTGTGAGCCTGTGTGGTTCTGACACAGACCCTCTCAGCATCACCTGGTAGGAGCGACCCGTCAGGTAGGATGCAAACAGGGAGAGTGCAGAGCCAGACCCATAAGGGTCCATTTGGTTCCTAACTATCAAGGACCCCCTGGGGGTCCCCGGACCCCACTTTGGGAACCTCTGCTCTACTCTTCTGAACTTTCAATTGCCGTATGCTCGAGTCTCAGGATCCTGTTGTTGTGAGCAGATACGAGAGGATTGATTTGTTTCTTGTTTTGTACTTTTGTTTTCCAGTCCTTTTGTTTTTATCTTCCTGATGACATCCATTGCCTTTCTTTCAGCAGCCTTCTTTCTATGCACCCCCCCTCCCCACCCCCCACCACCACCACCGCCACCACCGCTCCTCGGCCTTTTATCATCTGCTCACCTGTTCTTTTTCTCACAGTTTTACTCTCTGTCTCTCTCTGTCTCTCTCTCTGTCTCTCTCTGTCTCTATCTCTGTCTCTCTCTGTCTCTCTCTGTCTCTCTCTCTGTCTCTCTCTCTCTGTCTGTCTCTGTCTCTCTCTCTGTCTCTCTCTCTGTCTCTCTCTGTCTCTCTCTCTGTCTCTCTCTGTCTCTCTCTGTCTCTCTCTCTGTCTCTCTCTGTCTCTCTCTCTGTCTCTCTCTCTGTCTCTCTCTGTCTCTCTCTCTGTCTCTCTCTGTCTCTCTCTGTCTCTCTCTCTGTCTCTCTCTGTCTCTCTCTCTGTCTCTCTCTCTGTCTCTCTCTCTCTCTCTCTCTCTCTCTCTGTCTCTCTCTCTGTCTCTCTCTCTGTCTCTCTCTGTCTCTCTCTGTCTCTCTCTGTCTCTCTCTCTCTCATGCACGCACGCACGCACGCACGCACGCACGCACGCACGCACGCACGCACGCACTTTTCCTGTCCCTAGCCCTCCACGCTGATAGCCCGCCCCCAACAACATAATTTCGTCCCCCTTTCATCACCCCCGGCCGCTACTTTGATGCTCTGCTGGTTGACCTCATTTAGAGACCATGCTATTCTTGCTGTCCCTCAACTATAATGTTTAAAGTATCTGTTGTTACTAATGTTGAGGCAGCGGTGGCCGAACGGTTTGCGGAGCGGTCTTGATACCGGAAGGTCGCCAGTTCGAATCCCCGGACCGGCACGTTAAAATTATCACCGCTGAAGTGCCCTTGAGCAAGGCATTGAACCCCAACCATGAAATGTTCTATGAGCAGGGCGTGGCTGTAAACAAGCATCTCGAGCTTAGTCCACTTACCCTGGGTAAACAAAGAACTTTGCTTTGCTTTGCTTTGCTTTGATTATGGGGATTTTTTTATTATTATTGTAACCCATTAAATATTTTCTGCGCAATGGATGGATGACCCTGAATGAGCGAATGGAATCGCGCACAATGAACGGCACAACTCAAATAACTTCTTTGAATAGACAATTATATAAACACAATGGACACAAGGAATTGACACACAGGAGTTGATTATAGTTCAAATTACATTCACAGAGATTTGTGGAGAATTAACCCATTTTGGGCGGGAACCCCTTTTGGTGTTTTAAGCATTATGTTATGCTTTAGCTCTTGAAAAATAGCAGATCTACAAGCTCATAGCTATTAACTTGTAGGTCTACTATTTTTGAAAAATCGTTTTTAACTCAAATCTTTGCTTCTGGGAGGGTCCATGGAACTGCATATTTTCAGATGGGGGTCGGCGGCCAATTACAGATAATTCTAGGGGTCCTTGACATTAAATAGTTTGAGAACCACTGACATAGAAACATGAGGTTTTTCAGAAAACTGTCAGGATTTAGAAGACATTTTTGTAGAATCGTCCTCAGGTCTAAATGGGACAGAACGAGACCTCTGAGCTGTGAACGACGTTCACAGCTCAGAGGTCGCTCAGAGCGACGTTCTGCAACATTGTGTGTCGAGGCAGCTCCAACTCAGGAGCGCCTTCTTCTATCAAATGGAATCCGCATTGCGGGTGGATTGAGGAGGCGCTCTCCACTGCCCTAAACCTGTGTGGTGGATTGAGGAGGCGCTCTCTGCTGCCCTAAACCTGTGTGGGGCGCAAGATAGCAATTTCAAGGAAAGCGCATCAACACGCCCGCGAACACACGTCCACCCGCAAATATACATAGGAGTATAGCAAAATGTATAGTGGGTTGCATGGGTGGGCCGCAAGATTTACCAATAGTGGAAGCTCCTAAATGCGTAATTCATGGATTGTGGTTAATGCTGACGGGTAAAGGCGTACGCTAGAGCCCAAAGTCTACATCCATCCATCCATCTTCAACCGCTTATCCGTAGTCTGGTCGCGGGGGCAACAGCTCCACCAGAGAGCTCCAGACTTCCCTCTCCAGAGCAACATTAGTAACTTCCTCCTGGGGGATCCTGAGGCGTTCCAAGGCCAGTGAGTCGATGTAATCGCTCCATCTGCGCCTTGGTCTGCCCCGGGGTCTCCTCCCAGTGCGACGTGCATCGAGGACCTATACCTAGGGGGACGCTCGAGAGGCATCCTAACCAGATGCCCGAACCACCTCAGCTGGCTGCTTTCCAGGCGAAGGAGCAGCGGTTTTACTCCGAGTCCGTGTGTGACTGAACTTCTCACCCTATCTCTAAGGGAGATGCCAGCCACCCGTCGGAGAAAACTCATTTCGGCCGCTTACTTTAAAGTTTAAACCCTTTAAAAAATTGTTTTCATCATGATACAGATACATATGAACTTAATGTTCACTACAACGGAATGAACATGCCCTGAAGATGCTCCCATCTGACCACTTAACAGGCTGCTGTGTTCAGTGGTCAGCAGGTGGGTGGTGTGTTCAGTGGTCAGCAGGTGGGTGGTGGGTGCTGTGTTCAGTGGTCAGCAGGTGGGTGGTGTGTTCAGTGGTCAGCAGGTGGGTGGTGGGTGCTGTGTTCAGTGGTCAGCAGGTGGGTGCTGTGTTCAGTGGTCAGCAGGTGGGTGGTGTGTTCAGTGGTCAGCAGGTGGGTGGTGTGTTCAGTGGTCAGCAGGTGGGTGCTGTGTTCAGTGGTCAGCAGGTGGGTGCTGTGTTCAGTGGTCAGCAGGTGGGTGGTGGGTGCTGTGTTCAGTGGTCAGCAGGTGGGTGCTGTGTTCAGTGGTCAGCAGGTGGGTGGTGGGTGCTGTGTTCAGTGGTCAGCAGGTGGGTGCTGTGTTCAGTGGTCAGCAGGTGGGTGGTGTGTTCAGTGGTCAGCAGGTGGGTGCTGTGTTCAGTGGTCAGCAGGTGGGTGGTGGGTGCTGTGTTCAGTGGTCAGCAGGTGGGTGGTGGGTGCTGTGTTCAGTGGTCAGCAGGTGGGTGGTGGGTGCTGTGTTCAGTGGTCAGCAGGTGGGTGGTGGGTGCTGTGTTCAGTGGTCAGCAGGTGGGTGGTGGGTGCTGTGTTCAGTGGTCAGCAGGTGGGTGCTGTGTTCAGTGGTCAGCAGGTGGGTGGTGGGTGCTGTGTTCAGTGGTCAGCAGGTGGGTGGTGGGTGCTGTGTTCAGTGGTCAGCAGGTGGGTGGTGGGTGCTGTGTTCAGTGGTCAGCAGGTGGGTGGTGGGTGCTGTGTTCAGTGGTCAGCAGGTGGGTGGTGGGTGGGCGCCGGTAATCACGTTCAAGATGCTCAGGTGGGTTCACTTTGATCCAGAAAGCCCTGTTCTTTCTGCCCTGTGCTTCTAGACCCGGCCCGCGTGGTGAACATGCCAGCGGTCATCTACGTGGCCATTGGTCTACCCGGCTTCATCCGCTGCCCCGTCGACGCCAACCCTCCTGTAACGCTTGTGAAGTGGAAGAAAGATGGCCTCCCTCTCCGAATAGATAAGGTGAGTTTGGTGCGATGTGGCTGAGTTTCAACGTCCTTGTCTCCAAAGTGGGGAAGGTATTATTCAGGTATTATTAGTCTATTCACGCCCCGGCGTTGATGGTGTAGCTGCTGTAGCAGCCTTTTCTCACTGAGGAAAACAAAATGGAAACTAAATGATGACTAAGCTATGATGACTAACACTAAGACTAAATATATACTGACAATTTCGTCAACAGCTAAAAACTAGACCAAAATGCTAGGAAGGGGACTAGTAGACAAGAGATCCAGTATAAGTAATTTTAAGTGTAAAATCAGTCATTACGTCAACATCACGGCCAAAATACAATTTAGTCGACTAAATCAACTGTAGATTTAGTCAACTAAACTCTTTTCGTTGACTAAATAGTTCACTAAAACTAGACTAACACTAAAACATTCCAGGTGACTAAAATGTGACTATGACTATGACTAAAACTAAAATCAAAATGTGCTGCCAAAAACCAGTGGCGTGCACAGATAGACACTAGGGGTGCTAGAGCACCCCCTGCCCTTTTGGCAATGTGCCCTTTCGAAAAACAAACTTCTTTTTTTTCTTATTTTGTACAGTTACACTGTACAGTATGTGGACCATGGTAACATTGATCAATTCTTGATAAAAAGCTTCTAATATATTATTTAGGCCCCACAATCTATAAATCTCACACTATTAAGGCAACCGGCCGGTTCCACGTGCTGCTAAAAGTGCCCTTTTTTTCCACTTGAGCACCTGCCCCTCTAAATGTCTGTGCACGCCAAAAACAACACCGTGCTGTAGCAGTTGAGATGTTCACCTCTTAATGTATAGGCTACTTTGTTGTGTGATGGTCTGTGTATCTGGGTTCCACTATAACATACTTGAATACTGTACTTGAATTTGTACTATTTTCTTTTTCCCCTTTGATATTTTTTTACTGCTATACTTGTTTAAGACAAAACTCAATAAAACAAACAGTCGGCCACCCATTTTCACTCCAAAAGACAATTTACCAGATCTGGAGAGCTTTATACCATTCCATTTAGACCTGAGGACGATTATACAAATACATCCTAACTGACCGTTTTCTGAACGGTCAGGAGTCAGTGGTCAGTGGTTCTCAACCTTTTTCATGTCAAGGACCCCCAGAATTATCTGCATTTGGCCGTGGACCCCATCTGAAAATATGTTGTTCCAGGGAGGGACCCCCAAGAAGCAAAGATTTGAGTTAAAAACGTTCGCTCTGAAAGAATATATATTCAAAGATTTGCGCCACATTTTCACGATTTTTCAAAAATAGCAGACCTACAAGCCGCGCTACAAGCTTGTAGATCTGCTATTTTTCAACAGCTAAAGCATAACATAAAAACACCAAAAGGGGTTCCCGCCCAAAATGGGTTAACTAATAATTCTAGCATGAAATCAATCCGATTCGTAGTTTGTCAGGTCGTAAACATGATAAAAGGATGCAACGTGCTGTGAGCTTGTAGGTCTTGTAGGTCTGCTATTTTTGGGCGTGCGACACCGTTGTGCGACAGAGCATAAATGACGCTCAAGGCAGTGGGAGATGATGTCAACAGGGAGACTGTTAAGCTGCTCTCACTATCCAGTTCCAGACTGCAGACAACCTCCCTGCTTTCACATCTATTGTTGAACCACAAAGAATATTTCTTTTCACTTTTTCCCTTCACTTTTAGTATCTCTTTTAATCCATTTAGACCTGAACACGATTCTAAAAATGTCTTCTAAATCCTGACAGTTTTCTGAAAAACCCTATGATTCTATGTCAGTGATGCTTAACCTTTTTCATGTCAAGGACCCTCAGAATTATCTGTATTTGGCTGCGAATCCCCATCTGAAAATATGTTGTTCCAGGGACCCCACCAGAAGCAAAGATTTGAGTTAAAAGAATTCGCTCTGAAATAATATATATTCAAAGATTTGCGCCGCATTTTTTCTTTCTTCAAAAATAGCAGATCTACAAGCTTGTAGATCCAGCTTTTTCAAAAGACTTTTCGGTCTGTAGTAACCTTAGAGTATATATGAATAGAGACGGCACCCGAGTTCTCCTTCCATCCACTTGCATTAAGTTGCTCAGAAGCGCATGAGGCGATTTCACTCCTCCTTCCGGGTAGGAACAGAGTGCATTCTGGGATTGATTGGGCCAAAGACATGAACGCGCTGCCATTGCACTGAAACCGCGTTCACGTGTCATCATGAACGTGCGCAATGATAGTCAACGGACCAGCACGTTCATGTTCTTGGCCCAGCGCTGCAATACCAAATTCGGCCACTATGTCCATTGCGCCTCAGGGTTTCCTCCGGGTGCCGTCTCTATTCATATATACTATAAGGTAGCAACGCGTCTTGATGTGATCAGGTTTATAGTACTTGCCTGCAAATGGCTGCACACTGGATATTTTCGGCAAAGATATTTGGTGTTGATCGAGGAACCATATCATTGTCCCACAACCCATGCAGTTCCCTGGATGGAGTCAGATGGACGATGGGAGCATCCGAGTGGCAGAGGTGACAGAGGACTCTCTCGGCACCTATACCTGCATGCCTTACAATGCCTTGGGTTCAATGGGATGGTCCACTCCCGCCCCCCTGGTGCTGAAGGTATGCAATTCTAGCAGTCAAAAATCAATCCTGTCGTTTTTTTTTTACATCTGCAGTTTTTTTACAATCTTCATTTAAAGGAGAATTCCATGCTAGAAGGCTTTCTTACCTTTATTTGTAGTTGTTACGTCCTCAACAAAGAGGTCCAGGTGTTATTTTGTGCAAAAGCACATTATTGGCTATTTCCCCTACCATAAGCCCTCAATGAATTGAATTGCATTGAATTGAGGCATTGGGGTGTTGTGCTAATTCGCAAAAATTTAAAAAAATTGTATATATCCTCTCTTCATAATGTAAGTATCCCAAGCGGCACACTTTACTACTTATTTCGATGGAAATAAGCAAATTAGCTTATATTAGGGAGAATAGCCAATAATGCACTTTTGCACAAAATAACACCTGGACCTCTTTGGTGGGGACGTAACAACTACAAATAAAGGTAAGAAAGCCTTCTAGCATGGAATTCTCCTTTAACATTTTACTTATAATTTAACTCTGATGAGAGTGTACAAATGTAACCAAATGGACCCATATTTGATTATATTTGTACTCTCAGAGTTAAAGGACCACTTCACCACTTTTCAACCTATCTTCATATAATAGGTCCTCACTAATAATCATGAAAAAATGGTGCAATTTTTTCTACTCTGTCTGTGTCTCATAGGAGGGCTGTGGGCAGTTCAGAAACCGTCTTCCAGTGACATCATCGATGGGGAATACAATCTAATAGAAACTGCAGGCTTTCTAGTCCTGAAAAGTTGCAATGCGAAAATGGAAGCCATCGTTCTCACGATAATGAAAATCTAAACATTTTTGTAAAAAAATCTTGTTTAAAAAAAAAATCTGCCTAATGATGATGTCACTGGAAGACGGTTTCTATACTGCCCACAGCCGTCCTATGAGACACCGACTGAGTAGGAAAAAATTGTGCAATTTTTTCATGATTATTAGTGAGGACCTATTATATGAAGATAGGTTGAAAAGTGGTGAAGTGGTCCTTTAAAGCAGGGGTTCTCAACCCGTGGGTCGCGACCCCTTGGGGGGTCGCCAAATTAGTTTGGGGGGTCCCCAAAATATTTTCAAAAAAAAAATAGCAGATCTACAAGCTCATAGCGCGCCACCGAGTGGCGCGCTATGAGCTTGTAGATCTGCTATTTTTCAATAGCTAAATTATAACATAATGCTTAAAACACCAAAAGGGGTTCCCACCCAAAATGGGTTAAGGTTATTGTAGCAGTCAATTTATATTGGGGGTCAGGAGGGGGCGGGGCGGGGGTCTCGAGACGTTGCCAAAGCATTTTCGGGGGTCCCCGGCCAAAAACGTTGAGAACCCCTGCTTTAAAGGAACGCTATACAGTAGGTGTTTTACAGTGTTAGTGCTGTACGCTCACTAGCATCCTTCTTGCATGAATGCATGGCTGCTTCAAACCAAGGGGGTCATCTAATTTAGGCGGCCCATTTGGGCCGTGGATCTCGCCACGGATACAGGACCCCCCTAAATTCTCTGTGGTTCCTGGAGGGGAGTACAGGCAGGAGTCTGGGAGAGAGCTGGTCATCCCCTGCGAGGCGGAGGGAGACCCCTTCCCCAACATTACATGGAGGAAGGTAACCAACAAAAATCACCTTTTAACATTGGCCCTGTTGCTATAGGCAACGCCTCCGTTCACCCCCAGCACCGGGATCTTTGCACACGGCCCCCATAGACCTCCAGTCAAAGTAGGATCTTCAATGCCTCATATCTCTGAAACTTGGTGATCGTCATCCATCCGAGGTTCGGATGTGATTTTCTATCGCATCGCTCCCGACATGTTAACGTTTCGAACCTAGGACTTATTTTCCTGAGGTTATAGAGCGTTGCAGTCCCGCCCTCCTTCATGACGACGCCAGGCCCAGGCAATCTAATGCATTTAAACATTAGACATTTAAAAAAGTATTTATTTAAAGACCTTTTAAGCGTCGTACAAAGCCAACTCGAGTTGTGACAAATCATGACAACAAACACAATATTTTGGACCAAACAAATAATTACAAAGAATAAAAACAACAAAAAAAGTGTTGTAACCTGCCGTTTTTTTTCTTTTTTCTAATTTTGTTCGGCCCAACAAATTGTGTTTGTTGTCATGATTTGTCACAACTCGAGTTGGCTTTGTACGACGCTTAAAAGATCTTTAAATAATTTTTTTTTTTAAATGGCTAATGTGGGAAAAATGCATTGGGAATTATTTCCTGGGACTGGCGTCGTCATGAAAGGGGATGGCAGACTATAGAGCGACGCTCTATAGTCTGCGCCAGTTTAGGCAGAGGGATATCCAATACACAAAAGGTAAAATGTAATACAAACATGTACTGAGTGTTCAGCCAGGGAAACGACGGTACGTTCCCATCCCGCTCACCTGGAGCTCAGGTGCCTTTATAACCCATTTTTGCCTGACCTCAAAATTTAAAAAAAAATCTTCTAAATCCTCCAGTTTTCTGAAATAAATATTTTCACGATTTTTCAAAAATAGCAGATCTACAAGCTCGAGCTTGTAGATCTGCTATTTTTCAATAGCTAAATTATAACATAATGTTTAAAACACCAAAAGGGGTTCCCGCCCAGAATGGGATAATATGCATGTTACCAAGACGACATGTTACCATGACACTGTTACCATGACAATCAACACCCAATCACATTCCTGGCGCAGAGCTATTCTTATTTCAATTGTACTATTTAAAAAATATATATATTTGTGTTTTTACTGTTTTAATCACATTTCTAATTGTGACTTTACAAGAGATGCAACATGGGGTACAAACTGAAACTGTACAGTATTGGGCTCTCTCTCTCTCTCTCTCTCTGTCTGTCACCATATTGTCACTCAGTAGAACCTATACAGTATAGCCATTCATTGTGTTAATTTGAATGAATTTTGAGTGTGTTAGTGTGACAGCCATTTAAGCTAAAAACTGTATTCCTTTACAAACATGTACGTGTGGATTAATAACTTATCATGACCTGTCCTCACTGACCGTTTTTGCCCTGTTGTACTGTAACGATCTCTCTCTCTCTCTCTCTCTCTCTCTCTCTCTCTCTCTCTCTCTCTCTCTCTCTCTCTCTCTCTCTCTCTCTCTCTCTCTCTCCCTCCCTGCCTGGACTGAAGGTAGGGAAACCCAGCAAAAGCAAGCACAATGTCCTGCCCCGAGGCAGCTTACAGTTTAAGTCGCTGACCAAGGAGGATCATGGGGAGTGGGAGTGTGTCGCCACCAACGTTGCCACGAGCATCACTGCCAGCACGCACCTCCTAGTCATAGGTACCACCTCCTAGTCCTACTGTAGGTACCACCTCATAGGTACCAAATGGACCCGTTAGGGTCCGTAGCCTAATGCATGTCAAACTGGGGGGTCCTTGAAATTAAACGGGTTGAGAATCACTTCTAGAGCCGTGAAAATCTTCTCTTATGGGGGTCCCTGGCATATCTTTTCAAATGGGGGTCCGCGGGGCTAATTAGTGTCAATTTGGGGGTCCTTGACGTGAGGAAGTTTGGGAACCACTGCTGTAGGCTACATGGTCAAATCCCCAGTGTTAAATTAAATTAAAACTGAAGGCCCTATTTTGTGGAAACAAGCGAACCAGAGTGAAGCACAGTCACAACGGCATGGCGGGTGGAGCGTGGTGACAGATCTTTGGTATTTGTCAGGGATTCGGGGCGCAGAGCGGCAAAATATACCTGCAGAAAAGTCGCGAGGTGGGTTGGATTAGGCTGAATATAAGACAACTCTCCTACCCGGATCAATTCCGCCAGGAGAAAGGCGTGCTCTACTCAAGGAGAGTATATATATATATAAGTACCAGGTCTTATTACTTAAAGGAGCATTCAGTGATTTGGAAAAAACCCGGGTCCGCCCCGATAACAAGATGTGCACATGCACGCTCTACAGTGGGGGAAGTACAACAGACCAACAGCACGTGCACCAAGGCCCGCCCCACTCGATCATGATTGGATGAAGGCCCCTCTCATCCTGATTGGATGAAGGCTTTGCCACCCAAAGCCCAAACCGAAACTAGGGTTTTTTGACCCCAGGGGCTCACTGGGGACAGGGAGGAACTCCTTATATGGTCAGCACCCTTTATAGTAGGGAGGATTATCCAAAAAATAAGAAAGAATAAGTGATATTTGAATTAAGTGAAATCACTGAATATACCTTTAACTTAAGACCTGGAGGCGTGGTCAATGCTGTTTGGCCACTCAGAATAGCCAAATGGCATTGACCACGCCTCCAGGTCTTAAGTTAAGTAATAAGACCTGGTACTTAAGACACGCATAATACTGCCCTAGTCTCTATATAACTGGGTGCAGATTCTTGAAGATAATACAAAGAAAGGAATATCCGTCTTGAGTGGTTTCTTATGAACTTGTTGTTGTTTTGTATACACAGCAGCATCGGTCTGTCTAGACAGATAAACGGATGCGTGCATACCTAACTCAATGGTCGCCAAGGACTTATTTAACTTCTTTTTCATGATGTCCTGGAGCGCCAAGGACGTGTTTTTCGTGTTTTATAACATGTTTTTTTTTTTTTTTTTTTTTTTAGACTTTTTTTTTTGAAAAAAATAAAAATATATAAAATAAAATAAAAGATATATGGTGGCGGTCTGGGACTTTTGGCGCCCCCTGGTGGTGGTGAATAACAAATTCATAAAAAAAAATACTCCAGAAAGTGTGGCTAGGCCTTTCTTTGTCTTGGGCTGAATATACTGTATCAGTAGGTGTGTTGCAGGTGGATTCAACCATGACCCATCAAAGTATCGCTTTTCATTACTCTGGAGTGCCGTGATTTTAGCATTTTTCTAGTTTCTGTGTGTTTATGAAGTGACAGTACATTAGACGCCTTGGTGTGGTTGTTATGTGTATTCATGTCTTCCCTTTGTATTTAGGGTTTCTTCCTGGAGGCTGAAACCTTGACAGTCAAACAAACGTGCCAATGGAAACAACTGTGATATAGTGACATCACAATATCATCCCCTCTCCTAACCCGTCCCCCTTTATCATACAACAACAGCTGTGGGTGCGGCTTCAGTTCAGGTGGATCACCACCCACCAGGCAAACCACATAATTAACTGGTGGGCGTGTCCACATAAAACGACATTTTAATAAATACTGTACACTTTTTTTTGAAAAATAAATAAATAAAATACTGTACCTGATGATCATGTTTTAGGTGGCGGGAAAAAATCACGGCACTCCATCTTTAAGAGTAGTGAGCTGCTAAACATAGCACTGATCATTTTCACAGTGTCGTGGAAGAGAAGCCTCAGAAAGTGTAATTTCTCCTATTAGCAATCTGAGGTCCTTTTGTTGTGTGGGAGTTGAATCTACAGCAACGCAAATAGACTGAGAGCAGATGATGGATCTTGGGGAGGAAATAACACATGCAATTAATACTTCTGACACACTGGTTGGTCCTGTGAGAACTTAAAGTAATCATAATCGGTAAATAAACTATATGTGGTTGGATGTCCACTAAATGACAGCTGTGCAGATCTAGGCGAACGAACATCTGCTCAGAGGGTCTGCTTTGGGAGCCTGAGCAGATGTCCACCAAAGGAGGTTCGCAAAGCTTCTTTTTTTTCATGCACACCTGTCCTTGTGACCTGTACATGAGGAGTATCTATTACATGGGGTTTGTACACTCTGAGTAGATACTTTGAGTACACGGGACTAGGAATGAATACGTCTGCGGACAATCCACTGGAACCTCCACCCGTACATGCCCCGATCCTTGTTTTAAAGAATTAAAACACTGCACTATGTAAGCAGTAAGCACCTTATTGGGGGATTCACACAGAGTCTGATTGATCCGAACTGTTCCCGAATACGGTTGCCTGCTCCTCGCTGGCCAGAAAGGTACTGTGGTTTCTTGAAAAGTCAGACATTCCTGAAGAAAGTCAAAAGGCACTGTAGATATAGTGGTGATTTGTGTTTAATAGGAGGAAAGAAGGTAAAAGATAGATGTTTTTGTGCGACAGGTTAAGCCATGAAGCATCATGTTAAACTTTATTGGCAGTTGTGATTACAGTTCTGTAGGGGGAGCTGGCAACAGGTCCAGTTGTGATTACAGTTCTGTAGGGGGAGCTGGCAACAGGTCCAGTTGTGATTACAGTTCTGTAGGGGGAGCTGGCAACAGGTCCAGTTGTGATTACAGTTCTGTAGGGGGAGCTGGCAACAGGTCCAGTTGTGATTACAGTTCTGTAGGGGGAGCTGGCAACAGGTCCAGTTGTGACTACAGTTCTGTAGGGGGAGCTGGCAACAGGTCCAGTTGTGACTACAGTTCTGTAGGGGGAGCTGGCAACAGGTCCAGTTGTGACTACAGTTCTGTAGGGGGAGCTGGCAACAGGTCCAGTTGTGACTACAGTTCTGTAGGGGGAGCTGGCAACAGGTCCAGTTGTGACTACAGTTCTGTAGGGGGAGCTGGCAACAGGTCCAGTTGTGACTACAGTTCTGTAGGGGGAGCTGGCAACAGGTCCAGTTGTGATTACAGTTCTGTAGGGGGAGCTGGCAACAGGTCCAGTGGTGATTACAGTTCTGTAGGGGGAGCTGGCAACAGGTCCAGTGGTTGTGTGACTGCAGGGCAGTGGGGTGTGGACTGTAGGGGGAGCTGGCAACAGGTCCAGTGGGTGTGTGACTGTAGGGGGAGCTGGAAACAGGTCCAGTGATGGTGTGACTGCAGGGCAGTGGGGTGTGGACTGTGGAGCACAGGGCTGGTACGTCTTGGCAACGAAGCTGTTCCCGCGCGGCAGGTGGCCTCAGTCACACTGAACCAGCTCTGTCTGTCGGTCTCCTGGGGGAAAGGGTTTCTGAACAGATGGTTTGACTGGTCTGGGTGTGTTTGGCGGGTGGCATTCCTCCCTGTCCCCTCCGTCACCCTGGCATCCTGTAACTCTTTCATAGTCGGGGCAGCTGACACTAGCCAATCATTGGCTCCGAACTCAGACAGCATGTTTGAGCTTGCCCTTGGAATAGCAGGAGGCAGTGGAGACTATAGAGCCAGGCAGAGATGAAAGATGTTGCGAAGTTGCGATTATATACAGTGGTGGAAGAAATACTCTGTTTTTTCTTTACTTTACTCAAGTAAAAGTAGCAATACCACAATACATATAGGCCTAAACACTGTTACAAGCAAAAGGCAGGCTTACAGCTGAATTGTTTATAGTTAGGAACCAAATATATTATGTACTTTACAGATCTGTTGTACAAATGGACCCTCTTGCGTTCCATTTGCTTCAATTTGTACAATCTGCAGAGTTATGGGGGCCTGTGGCCTGCTAATCATGAGCAGAGTTACGGGGGCCTGTGGCCTGCTAATCATGCACTGATGCACACCAAACTGGGGGGTTTGAGAAGCACTTATAGCCTCGGAAACTATATTATTTCAGAGAAGCATTGACGTATGTGAGCGTTCCTTTTTAAAGTCTCAGTCTGCACACACTGGTAAAGCTGAAATGGCTCTGCCGTATTTGTATTGCGTCGTCAACGTTTCGATCAATCAGCTCTTCTTCATCGGGACATGCGTGTCCTGATGAAGACGTGATTGATCGAAGGCGTTACCGGCGTACAGAGTGCAGACTCTTTATTTTCTGTTGTGATACTTCTGCTTGTCTTGCACCTATAGTTGGGTCACGGATGTGATACTTCTGCTTGTCTTGCACCTATAGCTGGGTCACGGATGTGCGTGCACTATGCCTTCCTCACAGTTTATGGCAGCAAATTTCTATTTTAGTTCAGTCATAGTCTTTGGAATAAAACTTAATTTAGTTTTAGTCATATTTTAGTCACCTGGAATGTTTAGTTTTAGTCGACTAAATATAAGATTTTAGTCGACTAAATCTACAGTTGATTTAGTCGACTATTAATGTATTTTGTCGGGCCTTGATGCCGTCGTAATGACACTTACACTTGCTGAAAATAGTCTATCTACAAGCTTGTAGATCGGCTATTTTCAGCATGAAACCAAGTGTAAAATGACTTTATTTATTTATACTGGATCTCTTGTCCACTATTCCCTTCCTAACATTTTAGTCTAGTTTTTATTTGTGGACGAAATTGTCAATAATATTTAGTCTTAGTTTTGGTCGTCATAGCTTAGTTTTCATTTAGTTTTTATTCGGTTTCCGCCAGTGAAAAAAGGATAGTCGACGAACATTTTTCGTCATAGTATCGGTCGACGAAAACAACACTGCTTCCTCATGCGTTCCTTTAAAAATACCTTTCTCGTTGGTGTGTCCCCCCCTTCCACCCCCCCCCCCCCCCCCCATCATCACCAGGCACAAGCCCCCACGCCCCAGCCAGTGTCCACGTGGTGCCATCGTCCTCCTGGGCCAACGTGTCCTGGGAGGCCGGCTACGACGGAGGCTTCCAGCAGACGTTCTCAGTCTGGTACGGACATGTGTGAGTCATCCCAGCATGCTTTGCTTCCTGCTTTTTTTACCTCTTTCTTATACTTTCCCGTTATCTACAACAACGACAACGACGACGACAACAAAACGACAAAAACAGAAATGCTTTTTTTCTTCCCCTCCCTCTTGATTGTGTTTAGAATGGTTTGCGATGAGACCTTTTTGGTGTGAGTTTTCATACGCAGTGTCCTGTCCGACCATTCTGGCCACGACCCAGAGCTCTGTTGCCCTAAAGCTGCTACTGCTGCTGCCCCCTATCTGTGATCTGTGTCGCTGCTGCTTGGCTGGGGAACTCCTGGCTTGTAACGTTTGATTGTTTAAACCCAACTAATGGTTCTATTAATTAAGTGACATTTCACTTTGGTATAATGTTGGCATTTTAGAAATAATTAACATATATCTGGTGGAAGATTACAGTGAAGGCCAATGTTATATACGTACTGTACATTGCAGTATAGGTGGCTATAATGCAGAAATATAGTAAATATCGTATCTTTCAAAGTAAACGCTACAGTATCCTACTATGGTATATTACAATACACTCAACTACATGAAGGAACATGTTGGTTTATTATTTTTTCTTGCTATTATAGGCTACTGTAAAAGTATTTTTGGAAATGGGACATACGTGATTAAATCCATGAGGTGTGCAGGTGAAAGGCCTGTTGCTTCTTGGCTAATGGTGTGTGTGACTGTGGAGCAACTGCTCTTTAGGACCCATATCAATCTGCTGCTCTACAAGCCCAGGGCTACTATCGCAGAACAACATGGATGGTGTATTTTGACAACATGCATCTCAATGATCTAATGAGTGGGCCGAATGGGATGCAGTTACATGTGTTATATTATTTATTATTTATTAACTCCCCAATTAACATGTTGGTGCATACAGTACAGAGTACAGTATAGTACGGTATAGGTGCTATATTTGAGTACACGTCACCACCTGTTGCACAGCATCAGCCTCAGTGTGTTATGTTATGTCACATCTAATCAGAATGTCTTAAATAATTGGCAAATGCCAAAGGTCCGTGGCATTGCTGTCAACCCATAAGAGTGTGTGTGTGTGTGTGCGTGTGCGTGTGCGTGTGTGTGTGTGTGTGTGTGTGTGTGTGTGTGTGTGTGTGTGTGTGTGTGTGTGTGTGTGTGTGTGTGTGTGTGTGTGTGTGTGTGTGTGTGTGTGTGCGCACACCATGATTGAAAATGGACCAGACATCACGCAGGAAAAACAGATTCACACAATGCCACTAAGCAGTCCAGACAACACCTCTGACCTGTGACCTCTGACCTGTGACCTCTGACCTGTGACCTCTGACCTGTGCACGTTCTAATCTGTATGCAGAGTCGGCTCTGTGATTCTTACGTGACACGGTGACACCAGGACAGCCTGGCCTGTTGACTTGATCAATGTTGTTGATCAATAGGCACACGTTCATTTGAGCGTTCAATAGGAATACGGTCATTATTGGGCATGTAAAGGGCCTTTCAAACAGGAAGCAAGGAACGCACACGTAATTGTTGCCTGGATCAACGAGAGGTCTGCTCCAGGTCTGCTCCAGGTCTGCTCCAGGTCTGCTCCAGGTCTGCTACAGGTCTGCTACAGGTCTGCTCCAGGTCTGCTCCAGGTCTGCTCCAGGTCTGCTACAGGTCTGCTAGAGGTCTGCTACAGGTCTGCTACAGGTCTGCTACAGGTCTGCTAGAGGTCTGCTACAGGTCTGCTACAGGTCTGCTACAGGTCTGCTACAGGTCTGCTAGAGGTCTGCTACAGGTCTGCTACAGGTCTGCTAGAGGTCTGCTACAGGTCTGCTACAGGTCTGCTCCAGGTCTGCTACAGGTCTGTTACAGGTCTGCTCCAGGTCTGCTCCAGGTCTGCTACAGGTCTGCTACAGGTCTGCTACAGGTCCACTACAGGTCTGCTACAGGTCTGCTGCAGGTCTGCTCCAGGTCTGCTACAGGTCTGCTACAGGTCTGCTTCAGGTCTGCTACAGGTCTGCTACAGGTCTGCTCCAGGTCTGCTCCAGGTCTGCTACAGGTCTGCTACAGGTCTGTTACAGGTCTGCTACAGGTCTTCTACAGGTCTGCTACAGGTCTGCTACAGGTCTGTTACAGGTCTGCTACAGGTCTGCTACAGGTCTGCTCCAGGTCTGCTACAGGTCTGGATCAACGACAGGTCTGCTACAGGTCTTCTGAAAGGGGGGCGCGACAACGCAAGCGTAAAAAAAAAAAAGAAGCTAAACAGAATCCAGGTCTGGTGAGTCGCGGGCGTGTGCACGGCGAAACGAGCACGCACGCAACAAATTCACAAGACCGCGCTCACGTAAATACGCTTGCGTTGTCGCGACTGCCGCGACTGCTCCCCTGCAGTGCTCCGCGTCAAAAACGCAGGTCTCATTGAAAATGAACTATAGGCGCGTTATATACCGCTTCACGTTTGAAAGGCCCTTAATTGCGTTTTCCGTTGCCGGTGGATTCCCCACCACCCCCTATCTGTGCAGTCGGATGCACTGCCCCCAACCAGCCCTGATTATCTACTGTAGTCTGGCATTGTATTACAGTACCACGTGAGTATAGCATGTGACGTAAAACCTGTTAGGAAAACACACTCAGTCAGAGACACCTGTGTGTCAAAGACGTTAAAAACCATTTATTGCAACAAATGGTTATACAGTTTCTACTGTACTTGGTGGAAAGGCTCTGCTCCCCATGGCGAGTTGCTTCCCCAATGAATCTGAGCAGCATGTGAGTGATTCAGCAGAGAGCACTACTATACCACCCCGTGCATGATGAACATATAATATTATACTGTTTATTATAAAACCGTAGCATAAGCCACACAACTCAGACATGCTGTGCAAAGGTAATAGCAGGAGGAGGAGGAGGTTGGGGAGGTGGAGGGAGTCTACACTAGAGGGCGGTATGACAACTCGACTGGCATGAAAAAAGAAACACCAGAGTAGAAGCGAGAGCATTCACTTGGTTGGGACCACCCTATTTTGAATGTGTTTGGTTGCTTTTTCAGCTGTAAAGGCGTGAATGAAATGCTGGTTTAGTCATAGTCAGATGATGTGCCGCTTGCCTCTTCCGTGCTCTGCCTGAACTAACATATGCTTCTTTTATGGCGAGTTTAAAATGATGATTCAGTCATGTGTGCATTAAAACTGGTTGACATCATTGGTTTGCATCACTCACCTGGTAATACAATTTATGTTTGAAGGTTGGCTGGTCTGCTAAGTATTGCAGCACATGATAAAGCATTCTCACAAAGGACACATCATGTTAATGATTATCATCACCAGATAACAGATCTCTGTACTATTGTGCTATCGGGTATAGTTGAATAACATTTCCTTTTAAATAAAAATATATATATATATGTGTGCATACATGTTTATGCTTGCTTTAGAGATCTGTTGGACAAATACGGCATGGCCAATCCTCAGCAAATTGCACGGCTGAGCGCAGCATGGGCTTACTACCATCAAATGTGTGTGTAAATAAACTGTTAAAATGGTATGGTACTGTATGTTACTGATACTGTCTGTATGTTTATATGAAGTCTGGGACAGCTGATGTTGCAGGAACTATAGCAGAGATGAGAGATGCATCAGGATAGTTAAGATAAAGAACTATAGCAGAGATGAGAGATGCATCAGGATAGTTAAGATAAAGAACTATAGCAGAGATGAGAGATGCATCAGGATAGTTAAGATAAAGAACTATAGCAGAGATGAGAGATGCATCAGGATAGTTAAGATAAAGAACTATAGCAGAGATGAGAGATGCATCAGGATAGTTAAGATAAAGTCCCTTTGAATATGTATGGTATGTAAAATGTAAAGTATTGGAGAAACGCTCCAGAATATTTAAAGTTTAAAGTCCTGGTGGCGAAATAGATTTTACGTCACCGCGTGGGTCTCAAAGTGGGTTCCAATGAATGGACCCTTATATTATATATGAAGGGCTATATCTTGCGCCACCCCTTAACCCTTATCCCAAACTTATAGTATTTGACATTTTTTACTATTTTAAAAAACCTTTTAAAATAGTTAAAATAGCTGACCTACAAGATCACAACGTGTAGATGTAGCTCAGCTAGTTGAACTATTTTAAAATGATTTTCAAAATAGTAAAAAATGGTAAATACGTTTAGGGATAAGGGATAAGGGGTGGCATAAGATGGAGCCCTTTTACAGGTCTGTAACTCTGTGTACAAATGGGTCCATTTGTTTCCATTTGTTTACTCTCAGAGTTATGGGTGGTCCTTGAATTAAAACAAAATAAAAAAGGGAACTACTTGAATCGTGTGGAAGAACAACATTCACCCCAAAGTCAAGGCCATCTTGTTATCAACAGTACAGTATGTGCATCATTTCCCTCCCTCTGCCATCTCTTTTTTTTGCCATCTCTCTCTCTCTCTCTCTCTCTCTCTCTCTCTCTCTCTCTCCCTCTCTCTCTCTCTCTCTCTCCTCTCTCTCTCTCTCTCTCTCTCTCTCTCTCTCTCTCTCTCTCTCTGCCCTCCACACGGCCCTGTCTTGTGCTCCTCCACCCATCTCTCTCTGGGTGCCGCTCGCTCCCCTGCAGGCTGAAGAGGGAGCGGTTAGGTCCACATGACTGGCTCTCGGTACCTGTGCCTGGAGGCCAAGGCTGGCTGGTGGTGCCCGGCCTGGAGCCAGAGACAGCGTACCAGTTCAGCGTACTGGCCCAGAACAAGCTTGGCACGGGCGCCTTCAGCGAGGTTGTCACTGTGAACACATTAGGTGGGTGGACTCGGCGGCGGCGCCGCTCGGGTAGAATGTGCTGATCCAACGGTTAAATGGCTTTGGCAGACGTGCAGCTATACAGAGGCCAGAGAGGTGGTTATTTTACAAAATGTTTGCTGTAGCTTGATATTAGAAAACAATACTTTTTCCCTTTGAACCATAGGCATGTTCTTCCCAGCTAAGCTATAGGGAACGACCTGACATCTTTGGAAATTACAGTATTGTTAACAGATTAACAAATGATACCTCCTGCCTTCCTATTACTGACATCATTTCCTCTCTCTTCTCTCTACAGTGCAAAACTAAAATAATAATAAGGTTATGACGGCACAATGTGGGTTAAATATCTTTTATTAAAGTTTCAGTGCATTTAACTGAACTCATATTGTGCATATAAAGAACATCACATTTTCCCAAGACATTGATATTCAATCTCTCTGTCAGATAGATAGATCCTGGACTGTTTCCTTGTTTTAAACATGGGTCAGGGAGTAACATGCAGCAAATGGTCTGCCTGTCCCGGGAATCAAACCAGGGACTCGCTGCCATAACCACTCGGCTATTGTGCAGCGCACTAACAAAATTTAACCCCAACTTCTATGTCTGTCTTGTTTTCTAGTATTTCCTATAAGTACCCCTGAACCATTGGTGCTGCTTACCCCACCACGGTGCCTCACAGCCAATCGCACGCAGCAGGGCGTCCTGCTTACCTGGATCCCACCTGCCAACCACACAGCACCGGTCCAGCATTATGTCATGGAGTTCCGCCTCGGGGAACGATGGGATGTATTGGACGACAGCATTCCTGCCGGGGACACGGAGTTGCTCGCTAGAGACCTTATTCAGGTAAAACAATCTGCCCATTGTTGCACTAGAGACCTTATTCAGGTCAAAGATCTGCCCATTGTTGCACTAGAGACCTTATTCAGGTAAAACAATCTGCCCATTGTTGCACTAGAGACCTTATTCAGTTAAAACAATCTGGCCATTGTTGCACTACTAGAGACATTATTCAGGTAAAACAATCTGCCCATTGTTGCACTAGAGACCTTATTCAGGTAAAGATCTGCCCATTGTTGCACTAGAGACCTTATTCAGGTAAAATATCTGCCCATTGTTGCACTAGAGACCTTATTCAGGTAAAACAATCTGCCCATTGTTGCACTAGAGACCTTATTCAGGTAAAACAATCTGCCCATTGTTGCACTAGAGACCTTATTCAGGTAAAGATCTGCCCATTGTTGCACTAGAGACCTTATTCAGGTAAAACAATCTGCCCATTGTTGCACTAGAGACCTTATTCAGGTAAAACAATCTGCCCATTGTTGCACTAGAGACCTTATTCAGGTAAAACAATCTGCCCATTGTTGCACTAGAGACCTTATTCAGGTAAAACAATCTGCCCATTGTTGCACTAGAGACCTTATTCAGGTAAAAGATCTGCCCATTGTTGCACTAGAGACCTTATTCAGTTAAAAGATCTGCCAATTGTTGCACTAGAGACCTTATTCAGGTAAAAGATCTGCCCATTGTTGCACTAGAGACCTTATTCAGGTAAAAGATCTGCCCATTGTTGCACTAGAGACCTTATTCAGGTAAAACAATCTGCCCATTGTTGCACTAGAGACCTTATTCAGGTAAAACAATCTGCCCATTGTTGCACTAGAGACCTTATTCAGGTAAAAGATCTGCCCATTGTTGCACTAGAGACCTTATTCAGGTAAAACAATCTGCCCATTGTTGCACTAGACCTTATTCAGGTAAAACAATCTGCCCATTGTTGCACTAGAGACCTTATTCAGGTAAAACAATCTGCCCATTGTTGCACTAGAGACCTTATTCAGGTAAAAGATCTGCCCATTGTTGCACTTGAGACCTTATTCAGGTAAAATATCTGCCCATTGTTGCACTAGAGACCTTATTCAGGTAAAACAATCTCCCCATTGTTGCACTAGAGACCTTATTCAGGTAAAGATCTGCCCATTGTTGCACTAGAGACATTATTCAGGTAAAGATCTGCCCATTGTTGCACTAGAGACCTTATTCAGGTAAAACAATCTGCCCATTGTTGCACTAGAGACCTTATTCAGGTAAAACAATCTGCCCATTGTTGCACTAGAGACCTTATTCAGGTAAAAGATCTGCCCATTGTTGCACTAGAGACCTTATTCAGGTAAAACAATCTGCCCATTGTTGCACTAGAGACCTTATTCAGGTAAAACAATCTGCCCATTGTTGCACTAGAGACCTTATTCAGGTAAAACAATCTGCCCATTGTTGCACTAGAGACCTTATTCAGGTAAAACAATCTGCCCATTGTTGCACTAGAGACCTTATTCAGGTAAAACAATCTGCCCATTGTTGCACTAGAGACCTTATTCAGGTAAAACAATCTGCCCATTGTTGCACTAGAGACCTAATTCAGGTAAAACAATCTGCCCATTGTTACACTAGAGACCTTATTCAGGTAAAACAATCTCCCCATTGTTGCACTAGACCTTATTCAGGTAAAACAATCTGCCCATTGTTGCACTAGAGACCTTATTCAGGTAAAACAATCTGCCCATTGTTGCACTAGAGACCTTATTCAGGTAAAAGATCTGCCCATTGTTGCACTATACTTTAGCAGTGGTTCTCAAACTTTTTAATTTCAGGGACAGATTGGCATGCATTAGGCCATAGACCCCCATAACTGTGGAACCAAATGGACAGATAATGGTCCATTTGGTTCCCAACACCCCTTGGGAGAACCATTGTTTTTCCTCATTGCTAATCATTGCTATATCCTGATCTGGAGAGGGAGGGAGACCCGCACACTTGCTGGTTCAAGAGCTTTTTATTTAATGTCCACAATAATGCAACGTGTCGGTCTTTCGACCTTCCTCAGGCATCACCGAAACGTTGCATTATTGCGGACATTAAATAAAAAGCTCTTGAACCAGCAAGTGGCAGTGTGTGGGTCTCCCTCCTTCTCCTATGTGTCTGCAGTCTGCTGCTTTGTCGCCGACGCACCTGCTTTGATTAGTAGTAAGTCGAGTGTGCGGAAGTCTCTCCTCAATAATAATATAATATCCTGATCTGAAAATGCATTTTCTGTTTAGAGCTGAAGAGACAGACGTCTAGGTCGGAGACTGTGTTATTGAACATCTATAGGAATGATTCTACTATGGGACGTTAAACTCAACACTTATTTGAACAAATATCACTTGCCTTACATCACCTTTAAAACATTTCACTATGAATCAGGCTTAACTGATAAACACTTCTTATAGGACCATTTCAGACACACAGTACAGTACAGTACAGTACAGTACAGTACAGTACAGTACAGTACAGTACAGTACAGTACAGTACAGTACAGTACAGTACAGTACAGTACAGTACAGTACAGAGTACTGTGAGGCCTCACGTGCCTGCCTAGTAGTTCGGCTGTTCTTAAGCCTGCACGGGTACGGACTATATAGTTTTAACAAATATAACTTGTCTTGCGCACCTTTTAAAAAGTCATCCAGGTTTTTAGTTTACTCTAAATAAGAATGGTAGTGGCTTTGAAACATGAAACAATGAAATTAAGTCTGAACAGAATAAGCTGTTGTCATGCGCGAGGGGTGGGCGTTTTAGTTTTTTTTGGTTATCTGATACAGTACACACTGTACTGTACTGTTAACATGAAGAGGCTTTTTTCAACATCTCACATCTGGCTCGTGTTGGTTAATTCTTCCTGGCATAACATGTTTGAGTTTTTTCACCACCACGTACTGCCCGTGTCATGCAAACGCTTTTATCTCCTCCTGCTCTTAACCAACACCCACACACTCTCTCTCTCTCTCTCTCTCTCTCTCTCTCTCTCTCTCTCTCTCTCTCTCTCTCTCTCTCTCTCTCTCAGTTTTACAGCATATTATTCTGCAATATTCATATCATATTCATATTAAAATCATATACATTCGACCTTCAAAATCATTCGAAAATTGTTCGAATACATGTGGTGTTTTAAAAGGAATATTCAAATATCATTTTTGGCCAATTCTGGCAGCACTATCGCAACGCGAGGCTAGTTCTCTCCAGTTCTGAAACTAAACTACATTCTGTGTTATGTTCATATCTCTTCATAATCAGTTACACAAATCAATGCTTTACCTGCGTATGCAAGTGGTTCTAAAAGTGTACAGTAGGTGTTCCAAGTGGACCATTTACCTGTCTGTACAAATGGAATCAAATGGATCCTTTCAGAGTTACGGGGGTCCTTGAAATGTAAAGGAGAGAACGAACCGCTGACCTATACAAATGTTAGTCTCTTTGCTCTTCGTCCTTCCCCAGGAGGCGTGGTACGAGTTCCGGGTCATGGCCGTCATGGAGGACATGATCAGTGAGCCTAGCAACACTGTAGGAGTGTCCAGTTCAGGTGAGACACTGTTACTATACTAAGCCCTGCATGTGCACTTTATTTATTTGTGAAACTGCATTGCTCGCTTAAAATAACTGGCTTTCAATTACAGTGACACAATGTGGTCAATCCGTTACAATTTGAGCTATAAAGGGCACATTGTGAAATTTAATATGTGTTACACACAGAATGCACACACGATTAGGGGCTTCCTAATTAATAAGGCCGCTGGGCGATGTTGATTAAATCAAATATTGCAATATTTTTTGATAGAATGTCTCAAAATCGATAGTGTGAGTGACGATAACCACATTTTGAGGCACAATCATTAGTAATTAGGATATGAGACATTGATTTCAGTCTAGAAGAGTGTAATAATAAGTTTTGCATGCATAGGGGTGAGGGGTGAGGGGCTGCGGGGGGGTGAGGGGCTTCCAATGTGTCTTTTGTTGTTTTGTTTTTCGACCCACGACTTTCAGAAGCTAGACTGTGCCTGGGTGGCCCAATGGATGCTACGCTTCTGCCTGATACTCCCATATATATACCTGTGTGTGTGTGTGTGTGTGTGTGTGTGTGTGTGTGTGTGTGTGTGTGTGTGTGTGTGTGTGTGTGTGTGTGTGTGTGTGTGTGTGTGTGTGTGTGTGTGTGTGTGTGTGTGTGTGTGTGTGTGTGTGTGTGTGTGTGTGTGTGTGTGTGTGTGTGTGTGTGTGTCATCAGTTCCCAAAGTGGGGTACCCCCAGGGGTAATGGGGGGAGTTCCAGGGGGTCCCCAGCTAAATGATAGTTAGTAACCAAATGGACCCTTATGTGTCTGTAACTCTGAGAGTGTACAAATGGAACCAGTTTCACGAGGAAAAAATAAATAAATAAATATATATATATATATATATATATATATATATACCCCAGATGACGTAGTCTCATATCTCTGTGCTGTGGAACCCCTTATAATAAACCAATGCTTCTTTCACTGTCCAACCATGTGGATGGTAGGAGAAGGAGATGCCCTCTGGTGGACAATCTATGCACTGCACTGTCTTGTCCTCAGGGGAGATGCAGACAGTGGACACACACACACACACACACACACACACACACACACACGCACACACACACACACACACACACACACACACACACACACACACACACACACACACACACACACACACAGGCTCATTGAGGAGAAACCTGGGGTTTTGAACTAGCAACCTATAGCAGCAGGCGCCCAGCCCGCCCGCCTGCCTCTCTAACCTCAGGCTATAGCTTAACCCATTTTTGGCGGGAACCCCTTTTGGTGTTAGCATTATGTTATGCTTTAGCTATTGAAAAATAGCAGATCTACAAGCTCATAGCGCGCCACTCGGTGGCGCGCTATGAGCTTGTAGATCTGCTATTTTTGAAAAATCGAAGAACGACTGACATAGAAACATAGCTTTATCAGAAAACTGTCCGGATTTAGAAGACATTTTTAGAATCTGATCTCAGGTCAAACTGGGTTAACAATCCTCTGCTGAAGTTGGGGCTGTAAACGGATTGCATACACAGCACCTTCAACTTTACATTCTGTCCACTCAGCACCATTTTCATTTTGGCTCGCAGTGTACGGAGCTACGGACGGATGCAGCCTTCATATACCATCTCCAAAAGTATGACATCATTGTTTTTTGCTCCATTCCCTTGGGATTCCTTTGGGGCCATGTTTTTTTTTTGTTACAAAAAAAAAAAAAAGAGCATCATCAAAGCCAACATTTTTAATGAAGTTATACATTTCTATTTAGAATCTTAAATTGAGACTCTGTGATGTCGCTGCTGTGCAGACAGAGGTCATTGAGTACATCGCCACTTGGTAAGAACACAATTTTCTAGAGCAGCAGCAGCACATTTTTCTCAGGAACTCTGAGTCGTCATTGGAAGTACTCTGCTGCCCTCTATTGGACAGACCGGGGAACCAAATTATGCAGTGCTCAGTGAGTGCTACTTGCCAATGTCCTGGTCTGTTGAGCCATGCCCAGGTGCCCTTGTAAATTATGATTGGGGGAAAGAGTAAAACAAACACCTTTTCAATGCTCATCGGTTCATGATTGCTGATGCCATTTATTCACCATAGTAGAATCAGTTTTATTTGTCACATCACATTACAAGTAAGGTGGGTGAAATACTTTGTTGTGCAGGCACTCATTGCAGTTACAGGTAAATGGTAAATGGTAAATGGTGCATTTATATAGCGCCTTTATCCAATACAGGGGATGGAGACAACAATTAGAGCTACACAGCTGCAGCCATATTTCGGCGCTGCCCTCAGCTTTCTTGCATCAGAGTAGCAAGACAAACTTCTGTACAATATTCCTAGCCTACACTATGAATGTAACCCGTTAATCCAGTGGCTTTCAATCCTTTTCATATCAAGGCCCTGCAGGGCCACGGCGGGCCCCACTGGCCCAATGGCTCATATCAAGGCCCTGGCCCACGGCCCCACTGGCCCAATGGCTAATTTGTCCCTGATCAAGGCCCGTTATGTATTCAGCATTTGAGCCACGGAACCACCATCTGATGAGATTTAGCCTCTCGTACCCAAAACTATATTTTGCTGAACTTGGATAAGATTTTGTTCACAAAAGGCAAACGTTTCTCAAAATAACAGTTCTTCTACATTCACTCATTGTGTAGACTTCTTGTAAATTAATTAAGTAATGCAGATTTTTTTAAACAATAATTTAACTCTTGAGAGCTGGGTCCATTTGGTTTCATTTTACGCTCTCAAGAGTTAAAGATCTATAAGGGTCCATTTGGTTACCAATACTCTGCATCATTTCGCTGGGGACCACCTGGGAACCGCCTCAAGGACCACTGGTGGTCCCCGCCCGGACCACTGGTTGAAATCCACTGCTTTAACCCATTTTGGGCGGGAACCCTTTTTGGTGTTTTAAGCATTTTGTTATGCTTTAGCTACTGAAAAATAGCAGATCTACAAGCTCATAGCGCGGCACTCGGTGCCGCGCTATGAGCTTGTAGATCTACAGACTAGTAGGTCTGCTATTTTTGAAAGATCGTGAAAATGTGCCTCAAATCTTTTGAGCACCACTGATACAGAAACATAAGGACATTTTTTTAATTTTCGACGTCAGGCCTAAATGAGTTAATCGTATCGTCATCAAGGTTGGTACAGTATGTCTAAGTCAAAGTCAAAGTCGTACGATTTGTCACACACGTTACCGCAGTGAAATTTGTTCTCCGCATTTGACCCATCTCTTGGAGCAGTGAGCTGCAGCCAAGGAGTGGTGAGCTGCAGCGTGCGCCGCGCTCGGGAATCATTTGATTAGTATAGTATAGTATAGTATAGTACCAATAGATAATAAATCTAAACCTAATTCAGATGTGTCTTTGTTGCTCAGTATACAGTATAGTTACGTTACTGACCACGAAAATGGCAAAATTATTACTTTTGATCTCAAGTGCCACATTTGAATTTCATCAGTGCAATAAAGCGCCTTCATAAAGGAGAAAAAAATAAGTAGGTAGAAGAAAAATGGTGATCACCAACTTTAATCTTGAATTTGTAAATCTGACCTCATGCTTCCTTCTATGCATGAGGAGTCCAAGCTGCTTCTTTTCACCTGACGACGGGGGAATTTCCCCGGCCGGATGTAGCGCGTGGATGGAACACATTATTCCGACCAGTTCCTTTCCATCAGGTGCCCGGCTAGCCAGGGGGAGGTAGTTTAGAGACCAGGATAATGATTACTGCATGTTTTTTGTGAGGGTACCTACCCTAGGGGACACGGGGAGAACATGTGATGGTATACCTACCCTAGGGGACACGGGGAGAACATGCAAACTCCACACAGAGAGGCCCTTTCGCCAACCCCGCCTCGGGTATGGGCACTGATGACGTGGAGGAGGGAACACGCCCCCAGCGCCCACAGACGTCCCCAGCAGGAATCGAACCCAGGACCTTCTAGCTGTGAGGCGACAGCACTACCGACTGTGCCACCGTGCCCCGCCACAGGACTTTTTGATGATTTGTTCGCAATCACTTCCCACGTTCCCATGCTCTGAAGTCACAGATAGAAATTGCACATTTCACTGAACAGGATAATAACGGAATGAGATGTCGGAAGATAAGGCCTTCATAAACTATATATCTGTAACCTCGCCTCACCAGGCTCTCCACCACCTCAGAGGAAAGCCTGGTCTCTGTTTCAAAAGTCTGTATGATCCTGTCAGGAGCGGATGATATCGTTATGTCATGTTGTAGTATTGTTTTGTAGTCGACAGGCAGGAACAACGGGGCGGCAAGTTCCTTTTCCCTCAAACAATAAAAGCTCTCGTAGCCTGTAGCTTTTATTGAGAAAAATCGGTTTGAGGGAAAAGGAAGTTGCCGCCCCGTTGTTCCTGCCTGTCGACTACAAAACAATACTACAACATGACGTAACGATATCATCCGCTCCCGACAGGATCAGATCATATACCTAAATGAAATGGTGCCCAGGCTAATATATCTGTATATCTCAGGTATGTTTGCTTGTGTAGCATCACACAGAGGATTGAACCCGGGCCTCCCACTCGCCAGACCAACTCGCAACATGTTGTGCCAATAGGGCTGAGCCCGATTGGCACAACATGTTGTGGGCTGGGTCTTGGCTGGGGGCTACACTTGTATAGCTTTAGCAGATAGATATTAACAAGTGATACAATGCTAGTTTGCTACCCTCTAATCTGGCCCAGAGTGGCCATCCACAATGCTCCTCAGAGAAGACACAGGCATGCTTTTGCTGGCTGGTGCTTTAATGTAGACGCTTTCCAGCTTCAAACGGCTATAGCGCTTGTTCTTGTTACTACATGATTTCTCTCTCTGATCCCCTCCCTGTTTCTCAGACTTCTTCCCTCCTCCAGAGATGGTAGAGGAAGGTGGGCTGGCGAGGCCAGTGGTGGCAGGCATTGATCTGATCCCCTCCCTCCCTGTTTCTCAGACTTCTTCCCCCCTCCAGAGATGGTGGAGGAAGGTGGGCTGGCGAGGCCAGTGGTGGCAGGCATTGATCTGATCCCCTCCCTCCCTGTTTCTCAGACTTCTTCCCCCCTCCAGAGATGGTGGAGGAAGGTGGGCTGGCGAGGCCAGTGGTGGCAGGCATCGTGGCCACGATCTGTTTCCTGGCTGCGGCCGTCCTCTTCAGCACACTGGCTGCCTGTTTTGTCAACAAGCAGCGCCGGAGAAAGCTTAAACGGAAGAGAGGTGAGCCCCGTCTGCCCCATCAGCCACGGACCCACATGTACACACACACACAAGCATATTACACCTGGGGTTCTCAACCCGTGGGTCGCGACCCCTCAGGGGTCCGCCAAATTATTTTGGGGGGTCCCCAAATTATTTGAAAAAAAAAGAAAAACATAAAAAACCCCTTTTTTATTATTATTTTTGCAACTGAATGGCTGTAAAGTGGAAATGATTATATCTGGGTTCAGTATTTATTTATGGTGTATTGTCTCTATTATTAAGGTTATTGTAGCAGTCAATTTATATTGGGGGTCGGGAGGGGGCGATGCGGGGGTCCCGAGACATTGCCAAAGCATTTCCGGGGGTCCCCGGCCAAAAACGTTGAGAACCCCTGTATTACACTATACTTGTGAATATGCAGATTTTAGGACGATTATTTTATGAATGTTATTTTGGGGGGAATCTTTTAACCCTAACCCTAAAGCCGGAAATAGCTGATCTACAAGCTCACAACGCGCCGAGCCATATCGCATTGTGACACCGGAATGCAAGTATAAATCAGGTATAACTCCATCCCTAACCCCTAAACCGAACCTCTAATGTCTAATCCTAACCCTGACCTGAATCCTTTCCTGATTGTAAACTACTGTATAACTTGAAACAACCCTTTTCTCTTTTGAGGAACAGGAACAATGTCCTCACAATAGGTCTCATTCACATCACAAAGCTCTTCAAACGATTTCTACTACTGTATATTAGTGTCGATTTTTTTTACAAGTTAGAGTTTTATTAGGATCCCCATTAGCTGGTGCATAAGTAGCCTTGCCGAGCCATGAGGCCCATAGGGCAGGAGCCTATCTCCTGTTTCTGTAGTCATGAGGCCCATAGGGCAGGAGCCTATCTCCTGTTTCTGTAGCGTGAGGCAGCTTGATGTACAAGTACACCCCATGGACATGACGCTAGTATGTCGCAGGGACTTACCCCCAATCCAACCCTTGATGCTGAGTGTCAAGCAGGGAGGCATTGGGTCCCAGTCTTTGGTATGACCCGGCTGGGGATTGAACCCCGACCTCCCAGTCTCAGGGCGGACACTCTAACCACAAGGCCACTGAGCTGGTGCATAGCAGCAGCTAATCTTCCTGGGGTCCACACAGAACATAAAAACATGACATTCGACATGAATGACATTACAGGACAATGATATATAAATAAAATAAAAAATATTTGATCAACAATTTCCTCATCCACCAAGTTCTGATTCCCCATTTTCTTGGAAGAGAAACAGAACAGTAAACTGCCACCGTGTGCCCATAGATGGTAGTTAGTTTGCACCAGCTGGAATTGGGCAGATTACAACTCATTCACTTCCTTTTTCCCCGGCTCGCAGACCCTCCGTTGTAAGAAACGGCTCATGTTAGCATTAGCACACAATGTTTATCTTTTGCCAGAAACATTAATATTTCAATCGCAACGCGATGAAAAAAATCACTAATCGGATCCGAACCTCTGATGGATGATCAACACCACGGACAGCGCTCGTAGTTAGAACACAGCGAGGGTATATATCCTATTTTAAATGGGACTCTATGGGATGCGCTCGCATGTTTCCTGGGGATGGGAGTATGGCAACTTTCTCAATTACTTATACAGTGATTATTGTATAATAAGGGGCGGCGGTGGCTCAGGGGTAGAGTGGCTGGATGGTAACCGCAAGGTCGCCAGCTCGAACCCTGTGGGCTCCCCCAGAGTTGGTGTCGAAGTGTCAGTGAGCAAGACACTGAACCCCTAGCCTGAGCTAACACTAGACCTTTCTGGCCTAGATGGGAGGGCCGCAGCTCAGATTTACGCACACCCTGATTGGTTCACCGATCTGTCCGTCAGCCCCGGTCTCTCCTCCCCCCCAGTGCAGCACTGTTATTGTGTCGACCAGAAGCAGAAACCACTGGTTGCTGGAGTATACCATTCTAACGGACTGTCAAAGTCGGCACACGTTGTTTTTTTTCTTAGACGGTGTGGTGGGTTCTTCAGCCATTCTCCTCATTTTCCTCGCATAGCCTCGTTTGAAGTTCCACTGGTAATGATTTCCTCACGGTGTTATTTTGAGGGGTGCACACCGCTCAGAGCCCTGACGTCACATCATTTGAAGCGACGCCTACACGGAAGGGTTGACTCCCACGTTTAGGCCAGTGCAGCCCATGCGTAAATCCGGGCTTTCATTTTTCGACGAAATGAAAGCCTGGGTATCGAGGCTACTGAACCCCTAATTGCTCCTGATGTGTTGGTTGGTGCCCTGCATGAATGTGTGTGTGAATGGGTGAATGTAATGCACAATCTATGTAAAGCGCTATATAAATGCACCATTTACCATTTTATCGTTGAATAAACCCTCCACTTACCTTTCTTTACTTCGCAGTCTTAAAGCAACTGAAAGGCTGAAAACTGACCACTATAGGCTACTTCTTAAAAACATTTATTCATATTGAATGTTACATTAACTTGTTATTATTTATAATAACACTGAAAGATACAGTCAGGCAACCACAGTACTGTACATGATAGTCATATTGCACTATTGCAAGAAGAACTATTACCTTTTTAAGATAACAGTATATTTTCAATTTTTTCCTGTCTTCTAGACCCGCCACTTTCCATCACCCACTGCAGGAAAAGCATGGAAACTCCGTAAGTAACACCAACATGACTTCTTCCTTCCATCCAGCAGCTTAGCAAGCCTAGCAAAGCCCTCTTCAGGCTGCAATCCATAACCGTTTTAGTGAATAAAACATTATTTTAACCAATCTGTAAGATATAGTATGTTAATACAATATAACTAACACAAACTGTGGTGGATGGAGTTGGTCTCCCTGCTCGTCTATCGAGAAAGGTAGATCCTGTGATCAGGTATGACCACTGCTTGTTGACGAATTACATGGAGCTCAAAGCGTAATATCTCTCCTGGCTTTCTGTCTTAGCCCAGCAATAGAAATCTGGGATCTCATGCAGGAGACCTATGTTCAAATCATTGGTAGAATACAATTCATTCGGATTTCAGATTTAAGCCTAATTAACACGCGACACCATCATGCGATAAGAGTTTACTGTAAACTAAGCCTAATGCTGAACCAGATCAGCGCCCTGGGACTGGGAGGTCGGGGTTCAATCCCCAGCCGGGTCATACCAAAGAAGACTCTAAAAATGGGACCCAGTGCCTCCCTGCTTGGCACTAAGCATCAAGGGTTGGATTGGGGGTAAGTCCCTGCGACATACTAGCGTCATGTCCAGGGGGTGTACTTGTACATCAAGCTGCCTCACGCTACAGAAACAGGAGATAGGCTCCTGGACTTTCAAAGGAGCCTAGGAGGCTCCTGGATTTTCAAATCTTAACCAATTACAAAAATGTGGGAGATCACAAACATACTGGCAGATCTAACCACGACTAAGTACTGTAATTACGCGCAGTCACCCTTTTTTAACTTTAACTAAATTTAAGCTGTTTATTCGCGTTTTTGTAAACGTGTTTTTGTAAACCACAGACGTTCTATCGTCGCCATGGTTACAGCTGTCGCAACGGTTATAGCCCCCCAAGCTATGGGATGATCATCTGCAGCTGCACACTGGCGTACTGTGTATGTATGTGTTTACTGCTCGGATCGTGTGTGTTATCACCAAACAGCATTAGCATTAGCATGTTCTGCTACACTGGAGCAATCAGACCTGTGTTATCACCAAACAGCGTTAGCATTAGCATGTTCTGCTACACTGGAGCAATCAGACCTGCATCTGCACCTGCACCCTACGACACCACGTGTGTTCGCGACAATTTACAATTTACAATTTAGGCATTTAGCAGACGCTCTTAATCCAGAGCGACTTACATTAAGCAAGAACAAAAAGCATGGGAATACATCACATATATAAACAGCATTTATCAAGTAGCATGCGTAAGCTAAGAACGTAACTAGAACATATCTATATATAATGACACTATACATATAAGCTATACATATATATTATACTATGCTGTACGGTTATTGTGCTGTCTACATGACATGCTATAAGTCTGTTTCAAATGCTATCTAAGTCTAAAAAAGTGCTGTCTAAGGGGGTAGGGTAAGTGCTATGGGCCATGGTGGAGTCTGAATAGGTGGGTTTTCAAACTACGGCGGAAGATCGGGAGTGATACTGCAGTTCTGATTGCAACGGGAAGTGCGTTCCACAGTTTTGGGGCCACAACGGGTTGCGTGGAACTGTGTTGGAACTGTTGTTTATGAGCGGCTGTGTGTCTTCACGAAGGGACTCGCGCATGCATGCGTGTGTGTGTGTGTGTTCATGTGTTGGAACTCTTGCAGGTACCAAGTACATAGTTACCTTCAATCCCTGACTGTTCACAGCACATATAACCCTCACTCTGCACAGACTGTACATTGGGTGCTCATCAGTGTTGTTTTTGGCAGCAGATTTTGATTTTAGTTTTAGTCATTAGTCTCTTGAATAGTTTTCACTTAGTTTAGTCACATTTTAGTCACCTGGAATGTTTTAGTGTTAGTCTAGTTTTAGTCGACTAAATATCATAAGATTTTAGTCGACTAAATCTACAGTTGATTTAGTCGAACAAAATGTATTTTGGCGGCCCTTAATGCGGTCGTAATGACTGTTTTTTGTCGACGAACTTTTTTCGTCTTAGTTTTAGTCGACGAAAAAGACACTGGTGCTCATCTCATATGGACGGGTATGGACTAGTCACTACTAGTGTCTATAATGAAAACAAATATAACGCCGCACCACACGCAAACTTAGGCCTACTGTAAGTTCGGAATCCGTCATATAGTTTCATTTTAAAACTAGGATTGCTTTGTTGTTGTTAGTTTATTTTTAATTATGAACTTGACATGACAGAGGAAGCAAGGGATTGATCTTCACGTGAGTGACGTGACAATATAAAAGACAGACTTCACACAAGATCAGCTGGTATGTTTCAACAGAGGTACTTTGAATCCCAGTGAAATAAAGATGGATAAAAGGAAATAACCTGACTTGATGCATTATCTTCATATTTACTCATTTCAGTTCTGACGCGGTGAATATTAAGTATTTGACGCTTCCCAATCAGATCACTCTTATTGGCTTGATGTTTGATATTTTTACAATTTAGTCTGTGATATCATGATCATGTTTGTGAACCCCTCACACTGCAGGGTAATTTGGGCAGATAATCTGACCAGCCTCAATAAATCGGGAAGGACTCTGAGATTGTCGGGAGCGGCGAATCAGACCCAAAATCGGCCCAATTACACTCTGGTGTGGGGCAAGTATTATTGTGTCTTTACGTGATCATAATATGAAATGATCATATACCTCAGTGGCCTTGTGCTTGGAGTGTCGTCCTGAGATTGGGAGGTCATCAGGGAGGGTTCAATCCCTGGCCGGGTCATACCATAGCATCAAGGGGTAAGTCCCTGGGACGTGTAGCGTCGTGTCCAGGAGGTGTACTTGTACATAAAGCTGGGGTAAGACCCTGGGACGTGTAGCGTCGTGTCCAGGAGGTGTACTTGTACATAAAGCTGGGGTAAGACCCTGGGACGTATAGCGTCGTGTCCAGGAGGTGTACTTGTACATCAAGCTGGGGTAAGACCCTGGGACGTACAGCGTCATGTCCAGGAGGTGTACTTGTACATAAAGCTGGGGTAAGACCCTGGGACGTATAGTGTCGTGTCCAGGAGGTGTACTTGTACATCAAGCTGGGGTAAGACCCTAGTGGGACGTATAGCGTCATGTCCAGGAGGTGTACTTGTACATCAAGCTGGGGTAAGTCCCTAGTGGGACGTGTAGTGTCGTGTCCAGGAGGTGTACTTGTACATCAAGCTGGAGTAAGTCCCTAGTGGGACGTATAGTGTCGTGTCCAGGAGGTGTACTTGTACATCAAGCTGGGGTAAGACCCTAGTGGGACGTGTAGTGTCGTGTCCAGGAGGTGTACTTGTACATCAAGCTGGGGTAAGTCCCTAGTGGGACGTATAGTGTCGTGTCCAGGAGGTGTGCTTGTACATCAAGCTGGGGTAAGTCCCTAGTGGGACGTATAGCGTCATGTCCAGGAGGGGTACTTGTACATCAAGCTGCCCCACACTAGAGAAACGGGCGATAGGCTCCTGCCCTATAACATACAGTTCCAAAACGTGAATCTGTCTGTTTGTTAGAGAGCCACCATATACTGTAAGGACAATTTGAAAGCTTTTGGTGCAGAGGCTCTTCCTGCCTGGGCTCAGAGCCGGACTTACCGTTGGGCTAGGGTGGGCTGAAGCCCGGGGGCCCCCGACTAGGGGGGCCCAAAAAAGAATATATATATATATATATATATATATTTTTTTTTAATTATAAAATTGTAAAGTGAAATCCAATTCAAGTGAAATGTGTGTATTGTTATTGTATTTAGTTGTATTATGGTTAAACCATTGAGAGCTTCTGCCTACCTGCCTCTCTTTTTAGGGGCCTGGGTACCCCAAAATGAAAACAAAATAGCCGCGCCCTCAAATTTTCTCCAGCCCGGGGGCCCTCAGCAAGGTAAATCCGGCTCTGCCTGGGCTGACTGGGAGTTTCCACACCTATCGGTCCAGCGATGCCCGAAATGAACTGTTTGGAGACAGACGGACAGACAGACTGGTACTGTACTGTACTGTAACCCCTGTACTGTAACCCCGCCTAATTAGAAAGGCCACTCAGTAGAACCACTCAAATCTCCGTCCAAGGCACTCTCCAAGAAGCTGTGTGTGTGTTATATAATCCGCCTACTTCTCGGCTAGTTAATTTTTAATCCAAAAGTTATTTTATGCATTCAGTAATTTGCATCAATCATTCTTGCCAGATCATTAATCCCTCTGGAAGTAAAAGCAATATGGATATGCAGTGATGAAACTACTATACAGTTTGCACTGCATGCTGATTAATAGACGAAATGAGAGTGCAGAACTTTGAACCGTCCACGTACACACACACACACACACACACACACACACACACACACACACACACACACACACACAGTCTCACACACACACACACACACACACACACACACACACACACACACACACACACACACACGCAAGCACGCACGCACGCACGCACACACACACACACACACAGTCATACACAGACACACACACACACACACACACACACACACACACACACACACACACACACACACACACACACACACACACACACACACACACACAATGGAACTTAAACCTTTTTGGTATAAAATGTTTACATGTTTACACACCCAGACCAATGCTAGTATCCACAGAACAAGGCCCTGTTTGTTTTCTTATTGTCTTTGTTTGCCTCAGCGGTGCACTCCATATTCACAGACTGGAGCCAACTAGCCTGGAAACCAGACCAATCTGCCAGTGCAAAAAAAAAAAGCCCTCTGCAGATTAGTCCGGCTCTGGCCCCGCTCAGCTGTGATTGGATTTCGCTGCCCCCGAAGTTGTGGGGCACCAATCAGGGCCCAGTATGTAAATATGGGGCAGATTTATCACCACTGGCTCTTTTTCTTAATCCGCCCCTTTAAAATGCAGATTCCAAACTAATACATATGCAGTGGAATGAGTCTGGCCATGCTAGGCTAGGAGCCAACAGGTGGGACTGTAATACCATCTCAACATAACCTACAGCATGGGTTCCCAAAGTGGGGTCCGGGGACCCCTGGGGGTACTTGAGGGAGTTCCAGGGGGTACCTAGCTCAATTAGAGATAGTCAGGAACCAAATGGACCCTTATGGGGTTGTAACTCAGAGAGTGTACAAATGGAACCAAATGGACCCTAACGGGTCCATTTGGTTCCATTTGTACACTCTCAGAGTTAAATTAACAGTGGTTTTACAATATAAATGGGGGTACCAGAGAAAGAAATGCCATTAAATGGGGGGTCCGTAGCATAATGCGTGTGAAACTGGGGGTCCATGAAATTAATAGGTTTCGGAATCACTGCTAGAGTAAAAAATCCCTTATCGGGGTCACTGGCATAATGTTTTCAAATGGGTGGTCCGTGGCCTAATAAATGTTGATTTGGGGGTCCTTGACACGAAAAGGTTTGGGAACCACTGACCTACAGTATACAGTATTTGAAGAGGAAACACTTGAAACGTGAGACGGTCTGTAGTACAAATCAAACACTTGTGCAGAAGATACTGTAATGGGCGGAAGCAGCAGCCATTGTTCATTTTAGCATTTTTAACAGATTTAACAGAGAATTGTCTTCAAATGCCTGGCGACGTTTTAACATTCTACAACATGTGCTACAGTAGCAACACCAGAAACAACATGCAAGACCATAAATGGAGCAATCTGGATGCCATGGTGCCCTGACTAAAGCAACAAAATAAGTTACTAAATAAATGGTTTACATTTTCTAACTAAGTTTCTACTCCTTATCCTCGACTGTGTCACACACCATTCTTTGATAATCATTTGACAGTCTTTTTTTGAGGGGTGCTAACCCCTCCTATGCACAGCTTTGTGTGCGCGCGTGCGTGCGTGCGTGCGTGCGTGCGTGCGTGCGTGCGTGCGTGCGTGCGTGCGTGCGTGCGTGCGAGAGCTCGGAATGGGCCCGGAATGAACAGTTTTGTGTGTATGAGCATGGAATGCAGTGCTCAGCTGATAGGCTGAGCATGGAATGCAGTGCTCAGCTGATTGGCTGAGCACGGAATGCAGTGCTCAGCTGATTGGCTGAGCACGGAATGTGATGTATGCTGATGTATAGTGATAAGAGCGCCCCTCACTTCACGTGAGTGCGATTTTTTTAAATGTTTTTAATTTCTACCTAAGCAACCAATGGTTGCAAAGAGGGGTGGGACCACATGCAGGACTTGACAAAGGTCAATTGCCACAGGCGAGCTTACGTGGTGGCAGTGTGTGGTGTCCATTCACACAACGTGATAGAGAACACAACGTTGTGGGTGACTTTCTGGGATGGTCCTGCAGAAAACAAACAGATGGACCCTTGAGATTCATGTGACATTTTGGCTTGAATAGAAAGGATAGCTGATGAAACAAGATGTAACTGGATTTCTGATGCAAAATGTAGATCTGATTGACTAGATAGATAGACTAGAATATTTGAATGACCAAGTCTTGTTAAAGGCCTTGATACAACCTTCAGAGTGTTGCTGGAATTGTGTTTACTGTGTCTTGTACCTATACATGGTGAATCACAGATAGATTCGCTGTACCGTATCAAAATAAAGTGTCTCAAGGTGCAGTGGCCACATCGGTACCCGTGTCCGTTTCTCTCCTTCCTTTTATCTCCTTATTCTTCATGCTCGATAGCCCCCCCCCCTCCTTTCTTAATCTTACAGCTGTTTTCACTAACATTTCATCCTTTGTCTTTTCTTCGTCATATTTATGTCTTTCACAACTTTCGTATTGTCATGCATTTCTCACTTTTTCTCTCTTGCATTTTTACTTTAGTTGTAGACGTTGCAGCGATGCTACTTCATTGTACTTTAGTTGTAGACGGTGCAGCGATGCTACTTCATTGTACTTTAGTTGTAGACGTTGCAGCGATGCTACTTCATTGTACTGTAGTTGTAGACGTTGCAGCGATGCTACTTCATTGTACTTTAGTTGTAGACGTTGCAGCGATGCTACTTCATTGTACTGTAGTTGTAGACGTTGCAGCGATGCTACTTCATTGTACTGTAGTTGTAGACGTTGCTACTTCATTGTACTTTAGTTGTAGACGTTGCTACTTCATTGTACTTTAGTTGTAGACGTTGCAGAGATGCTACTTCATTGTACTGTAGTTGTAGACGTTGCAGCGATGCTACTTCATTGTACTGTAGTTGTAGACGTTGCAGCGATGCTACTTCATTGTACTTTAGTTGTAGACGGTGCAGCGATGCTACTTCATTGTACTTTAGTTATAGACGTTGCAGCGATGCTACTTCATTGTACTTTAGTTGTAGACGTTGCAGCGATGCTACTTCATTGTACTGTAGTTGTAGATGTTGCAGCGATGCTACTTCATTGTACTTTAGTTATAGACGTTGCAGCGATGCTACTTCATTGTACTTTAGTTATAGACGTTGCAGCGATGCTACTTCATTGTACTTTAGTTGTAGACGTTGCAGCGATGCTACTTCATTGTACTTTAGTTGTAGACGTTGCAGCGATGCTACTTCATTGTACTTTAGTTATAGACGTTGCAGCGATGCTACTTCATTGTACTTTAGTTGTAGACGTTGCAGCGATGCTACTTCATTGTACTGTAGTTGTAGACGTTGCAGCGATGCTACTTCATTGTACTGTAGTTGTAGATGTTGCAGCGATGCTACTTCATTGTACTGTAGTTGTAGACGTTGCAGCGATGCTACTTCATTGTACTGTAGTTGTAGACGTTGCAGCGATGCTACTTCATTGTACTTTAGTTGTAGACGTTGCAGCGTTGCTACTTCATTGTACTGTAGTTGTAGACGTTGCAGCGATGCTACTTCATTGTACTGTAGTTGTAGACGTTGCAGCGATGCTACTTCATTGTACTTTAGTTGTAGACGTTGCAGCGTTGCTACTTCATTGTACTTTAGTTGTAGACGTTGCAGCGATGCTACTTCATTGTACTGTAGTTGTAGACGTTGCAGAGATGCTACTTCATTGTACTGTAGTTGTAGACGTTGCAGCGATGCTACTTCATTGTACTTTAGTTGTAGACGTTGCAGCGTTGCTACTTCATTGTACTGTAGTTGTAGACGTTGCTACTTCATTGTACTGTAGTTGTAGACGTTGCAGCGATGCTACTTCATTGTACTGTAGTTGTAGACGTTGCAGAGATGCTACTTCATTGTACTGTAGTTGTAGACGTTGCAGCGATGCTACTTCATTGTACTGTAGTTGTAGACGTTGCAGAGATGCTACTTCATTGTACTGTAGTTGTAGACGTTGCTACTTCATTGTACTGTAGTTGTAGACGTTGCTACTTCATTGTACTGTAGTTGTAGACGTTGCTACTTCATTGTACTGTAGTTGTAGACGTTGCTACTTCATTGTACTGTAGTTGTAGACGTTGCAGCGATGCTACTTCATTGTACTTTAGTTGTAGACGTTGCAGCGATGCTACTTCATTGTACTGTAGTTGTAGACGTTGCTACTTCATTGTACTTTAGTTGTAGACGTTGCTACTTCATTGTACTTTAGTTGTAGACGTTGCAGAGATGCTACTTCATTGTACTGTAGTTGTAGACGTTGCTACTTCATTGTACTTTAGTTGTAGACGTTGCTACTTCATTGTACTTTAGTTGTAGACGTTGCTACTTCATTGTACTTTAGTTGTAGACGTTGCTACTTCATTGTACTTTAGTTGTAGACGTTGCAGAGATGCTACTTCATTGTACTGTAGTTGTAGACGTTGCAGCGATGCTACTTCATTGTACTTTAGTTGTAGACGTTGCTACTTCATTGTACTTTAGTTGTAGACGTTGCAGAGATGCTACTTCATTGTACTGTAGTTGTAGACGTTGCAGCGATGCTACTTAATTGTACTGTAGTTGTAGACGTTGCTACTTCATTGTACTGTAGTTGTAGACGTTGCAGTGATGATACTTCATTGTACTGTAGTTGTAGACAATGCAGCGATGCTACTTCATTGTACTGTAGTTGTAGACGTTGCAGAGATGCTACTTCATTGTACTGTAGTTGTAGACGTTGCAGCGATGCTACTTCATTGTACTTTAGTTGTAGACGTTGCAGCGATGCTACTTCATTGTACTGTAGTTGTAGACGTTGCTACTTCATTGTACTGTAGTTGTAGACGTTGCAGCGATGCTACTTCATTGTACTTTAGTTGTAGACGTTGCAGCGTTGCTACTTCATTGTACTGTAGTTGTAGACGTTGCAGCGCTGCTACTTCATTGTACTGTAGTTGTAGACGTTGCAGAGATGCTACTTCATTGTACTGTAGTTGTAGACGTTGCAGAGATGCTACTTCATTGTACTGTAGTTGTAGACGTTGCTACTTCATTGTACTTTAGTTGTAGACGTTGCAGCGTTGCTACTTCATTGTACTGTAGTTGTAGACGTTGCAGCGATGCTACTTCATTGTACTTTAGTTGTAGACGTTGCTACTTCATTGTACTTTAGTTGTAGACGTTGCAGCGTTGCTACTTCATTGTACTGTAGTTGTAGACGTTGCAGCGATGCTACTTCATTGTACTGTAGTTGTAGACGTTGCAGAGATGCTACTTCATTGTACTGTAGTTGTAGACGTTGCAGAGATGCTACTTCATTGTACTTTAGTTGTAGACGTTGCAGAGATGCTACTTTATTGTACTGTAGTTGTAGACGTTGCAGCGATGCTACTTCATTGTACTGTAGTTGTAGACGTTGCAGCGTTGCTACTTCATTGTACTTTAGTTGTAGACGTTGCTACTTCATTGTACTGTAGTTGTAGACGTTGCAGCGATGCTACTTCATTGTACTTTAGTTGTAGACGTTGCTTCTTCATTGTACTTTAGTTGTAGACGTTGCAGAGATGCTACTTCATTGTACTGTAGTTGTAGACGTTGCAGCGATGCTACTTCATTGTACTGTAGTTGTAGACGTTGCAGAGATGCTACTTCATTGTACTGTAGTTGTAGACGTTGCAGCGATGCTACTTCATTGTACTTTAGCTGTAGACGTTGCAGCGATGCTACTTCATTGTACTGTAGTTGTAGACGTTGCAGAGATGCTACTTTATTGTACTGTAGTTGTAGACGTTGCAGCGATGCTACTTCATTGTACTGTAGTTGTAGACGTTGCAGCGATGCTACTTCATTGTACTTTAGTTGTAGACGTTGCTACTTCATTGTACTGTAGTTGTAGACATTGCAGCGATGCTACTTCATTGTACTTTTGTTGTAGACGTTGCTTCTTCATTGTACTTTAGTTGTAGACGTTGCAGAGATGCTACTTCATTGTACTTTAGTTGTAGACGTTGCTACTTCATTGTACTGTAGTTGTAGACGTTGCAGCGATGCTACTTAATTGTACTTTAGTTGTAGACGTTGCTACTTCATTGTACTTTAGTTGTAGACGTTGCAGAGATGCTACTTCATTGTACTTTAGTTGTAGACGTTGCAGCGATGCTACTTCATTGTACTTTAGTTGTAGACGTTGCACCGATGCTACTTCATTGTACTTTAGTTGTAGACGTTGCAGAGATGCTACTTCATTGTACTTTAGTTGTAGACGTTGCAGCGATGCTACTTCATTGTACTTTAATTGTAGACGTTGCAGCGATGCTAGTTCATTGTACTTTAATTGTAGACGTTGCAGAGATGCTACTTCATTGTACTTTAATTGTAGACGTTGCAGAGATGCTACTTCATTGTACTTTAGTTGTAGACGTTGCAGCGATGCTACTTCATTGTACTGTAGTTGTAGACGTTGCAGCGATGCTACTTCATTGTACTTTAGTTGTAGACGTTGCAGCGATGCTACTTCATTGTACTTTAGTTGTAGACGTTGCAGAGATGCTACTTCATTGTACTTTAAGTGTAGACGTTGCAGCGATGCTACTTCATTGTACTTTAGTTGTAGACGTTGCAGCGATGCTACTTCATTGTACTGTAGTTGTAGACGTTGCAGCGATGCTACTTCATTGTACTTTAGTTGTAGACGTTGCAGCGATGCTACTTCATTGTACTGTAGTTGTAGACGTTGCAGCGATGCTACTTCATTGTACTTTAGTTGTAGACGGTGCAGCGATGCTACTTCATTGTACTTTAGTTGTAGACGTTGCAGCGATGCTACTTCATTGTACTTTAGTTGTAGACGTTGCAGCGATGCTACTTCATTGTACTGTAGTTGTAGACGTTGCAGCGATGCTACTTCATTGTACTTTAGTTGTAGACGTTGCAGCGATGCTACTTCATTGTACTGTAGTTGTAGACGTTGCAGCGATGCTACTTCATTGTACTTTAGTTGTAGACGGTGCAGCGATGCTACTTCATTGTACTTTAGTTGTAGACGTTGCAGCGATGCTACTTCATTGTACTTTAGTTGTAGACGTTGCAGCGATGCTAGTTCATTGTACTTTAGTTGTAGACGTTGCAGCGATGCTACTTCATTGTACTTTAGTTGTAGACGTTGCTACTTCATTGTACTTTAGTTGTAGACGTTGCAGCGATGCTACTTCATTGTACTTTAGTTGTAGACGTTGCAGCGATGCTACTTCATTGTACTTTAGTTGTAGACGTTGCAGCGATGCTACTTCATTGTACTTTAGTTGTAGACGTTGCAGCGATGCTACTTCATTGTACTTTAATTGTAGACGTTGCAGAGATGCTACTTCATTGTACTTTAGTTGTAGACGTTGCAGAGATGCTACTTCATTGTACTTTAGTTGTAGACGTTGCAGTGATGCTACTTCATTGTACTTTAATTGTAGACGTTGCAGAGATGCTACTTCATTGTACTTTAGTTGTAGACGTTGCAGAGATGCTACTTCATTGTACTTTAGTTGTAGACGTTGCAGCGATGCTACTTCATTGTACTTTAGTTGTAGACGTTGCAGAGATGCTACTTCATTGTACTTTAGTTGTAGACGTTGCAGCGATGCTACTTCATTGTACTTTAGTTGTAGACGTTGCAGCGATGCTACTTCATTGTACTTTAGTTGTAGACGTTGCAGTGATGCTACTTCATTGTACTTTAGTTGTAGACGTTGCAGCGATGCTACTTCATTGTACTTTAGCTGTAGACGTACTTCATTGTACTTTAGTTGTAGACGTTGTAGACGTTGCTACTTCATTGTACTTTAGTTGTAGACGTTGCAGAGATGCTACTTCATTGTACTTTAGCTGTAGACGTATTTCATTGTACTTTAGTTGTAGACGTTGTAGACGTTGCTACTTCATTGTACTGTAGTTGTAGACGTTGCAGCGATGCTACTTCATTGAACTGTAGTTGTAGACGTTGCAGCGATGCTACTTCATTGTACTGTAGTTGTAGACGTTGCAGCGATGCTACTTCATTGTACTTTAGTTGTAGACGTTGCAGCGATGCTACTTCATTGTACTTTAGTTGTAGACGTTGCAGCGATGCTACTTCATTGTACTTTAGTTGTAGACGTTGCAGCGATGCTACTTCATTGTACTTTAGTTGTAGACGTTGCAGCGATGCTACTTCATTGTACTTTAGTTATAGACGTTGCAGCGATGCTACTTCATTGTACTTTAGTTGTAGACGTTGCAGCGATGCTACTTCATTGTACTTTAGTTGTAGACGTTGCAGCGATGCTACTTCATTGTACTTTAGTTGTAGACGTTGCAGCGATGCTACTTCATTGTACTTTAGTTGTAGACGTTGCAGCGATGCTACTTCATTGTACTTTAGTTATAGACGTTGCAGCGATGCTACTTCATTGTACTTTAGTTGTAGACGTTGCAGAGATGCTACTTCATTGTACTTTAGTTGTAGACGTTGCAGCGATGCTACTTCATTGTACTTTAGTTGTAGACGTTGCAGCGATGCTACTTCATTGTACTTTAGTTGTAGACGTTGCAGTGATGCTACTTCATTGTACTTTAGTTGTAGACGTTGCAGCGATGCTACTTCATTGTACTTTAGCTGTAGACGTACTTCATTGTACTTTAGTTGTAGACGTTGTAGACGTTGCTACTTCATTGTACTTTAGTTGTAGACATTGCAGAGATGCTACTTCATTGTACTTTAGCTGTAGACGTATTTCATTGTACTTTAGTTGTAGACGTTGTAGACGTTGCTACTTCATTGTACTGTAGTTGTAGACGTTGCAGCGATGCTACTTCATTGTACTTTAGTGTTACAATCTGACTCATGATTGCAACAAAAGGGAGACACAGGCACAGTTAAAAGTCTATCAAAATATATTTATTTAAAGGTTAACTAACTAAATCACAAGTATAAGATGTCAGTAAATATGAATGATCATCAGTGTGTAAGCAATGCATGTGTGCGAGTGTATGTGCAGTGGGAATGTTGTAAGGTGTAAACCAAGGCACACAAACAAACCAGTAGAGAGGAGAAAAGACTCAGGAGTGAAGGCAGATTGACACTTATATAGGCGTGGGACACACCAGACTCAGGTGTGGTCCAATCTCACTGACGATCCAACTCCACCCTGCCAATCAGCCAGTTAGGCAGGGTAGGAGAGGGTCGTCACACCCCCCCATAAAACAGGGACCCTAGGGTCACTGAAAACCAACAAGATCAAACAAACCAAAATTTACCATTAGCTCAATTAAGAAGTTACTGCTGACTCCCCATCCAGCTCAACCACAACCTCAGCAACTCAGACCGAGTCGAGAAGCACTTTAAGAGAACAGGATTGACCCAGCTAGTATGGGAAGAACACCTGAGATATTTAACAAGGTACTTTAGTTCTGAAATGTATTTTGAAAGGACAATCTAAGGACAATGTGAGAGAGCTGACAAATTGTCTCTGAGAGTGCACAGGCCAAATCCCATGCCATCCTACAAAGAAACCAAACAGGTACCATACCGTAGCCAACCAGTCTCCAAGCTTACAGGCCAAATCCTGTGCCAAGTTCAGAGAAACCAAAACAATGACCACACAATTAGAACATGGACATCACCAAAACGTCAACTATGACGCTAGACCAGACCTCAGGCATTACAGGTGTCCTCCTTGCTCTCAAGGCCCAGGAGACAAACACCACACCATAAGCACCCAATCCCAAATGACTTCAGACGACACTGAAATCCAAATGTGAGCCCAATGAACTGCACCTCGGTACCATGTATTAAGTATTTGACCATTTGACATGTTCTATGATACTCCCTCACAAACCCTCAACTCCTGAGAGCCCTACATGTCTTCCACACCAACAATAACTTCAGAACAACTCAATTTACCTGTCCAAACTACTACTTGAGCCAATGCAACAAACAAAACAAACAAGATAAAACAAAGGGAAGTTCAGGTTCTTAATTCACCATAAGCAAATCTTCCTCCCCATACTGATACAAGTACTGTAGCAACCATTGCAAAATGCTCCCTCCCTGGTGGATACAAGGATAAAGACTCAAAGACAGAGACAAAGCTTTCCCCCACCTAGATAACTCACCCTAGTCTTCATGTGTCCTACTGGCGGGAGGTATTTATGCACTTGAGCCCGATGGGTAGATTGGGCAACCATGAAATGGCAACCCTCTCAAAGCCATGGATGTGCCCCCAGGGCCGCACGGAAGACACACAAAAATAACAAACAGTTTAGCAAAAATAATAAACAAATGAGTCCCCCTATCGAGGCCCCATTTCTTTAACCCATCAGGGAAAAGCTCCACACTTCCTTGCACCACCAGGGAGACAAGCACGTATCAAAATCACCCCTCCCTCTTCATGAAACTAGAAAAACTAATTTTCTCAAAATTAGAATATCAACTAATAACCAAACCAGTTACACACTGAATATCTCTAAACTGCATCTGTATCTCCCATTATTTTAGCACTTAACAGGTAGTACTGGTACTCACCACTGGAGAACACTACCCCTGCAAGGCCCAAATTCCTGGACTGAAAGATGACCAAACCAAAGTGCTAACAACCAACCAACCATTTTCAAACATTCTAGGAATCAATTTTGTCCTACCAACTTAGACGCGAGCCCCCATGTTACAATCAGACTCATGATTGCAACAAAAGGGAGACACAGGCACAGTTAAGTGTATACAAATATATGTATTTAAAGGTTAACTAACTAAATCACAAGTATAAGATAAATTCAGTAAATATGAATGATCATCAGTGTGTAAGCAATGCATGTGTGCGAGTGTATGTGCAGTGGGAATGTTGTAAGGTGTAAACCAAGGCACACAAACAAACCAGTAGAGAGGAGTAGAGTGAAGGCAGATTGACACTTATATAGGCGTGGGACACACCAGACTCAGGTGTGGTCCAATCTCACTGACGATCCAACTCCACCCTGACAATCAGCCAGTTAGGCAGGGTAGGAGAGGGTCGTCACATTAGTTGTAGACGTTGTAGACGTTGCTACTTCATTGTACTGTAGTTGTAGACGTTGCAGTGATGCTACTTCATTGTACTGTAGTTGTAGACGTTGCAGCGATGCTACTTCATTGTACTGTAGTTGTAGACGTTGCAGTGATGCTACTTCATTGTACTGTAGTTGTAGACATTGCAGAGATGCTACTTCATTGTACTGTAGTTGTAGACCTTGCAGTGATGCTACTTCATTGTACTTTAGCTGTAGACGTTGCAGCGATGCTACTTCATTGTACTTTAGTTGTAGACGTTGCAGCGATGCTACTTCATTGTACTTTAGTTGTAGACGTTGCAGCGATGCTACTTCATTGTACTGTAGTTGTAGACGTTGCAGCGATGCTACTTCATTGTACTGTAGTTGTAGACGTTGTAGACGTTGCAGTGATGCTACTTCATTGTACTTTAGTTGTACTTTAGTTGTAGACGTTGCAGCGATGCTACTTCATTGTACTTTAGTTGTAGACGTTGCAGAGATGCTACTTCATTGTACTGTAGTTGTAGACGTTGCAGCGATGCTACTTCATTGTACTTTAGTTGTAGACGTTGCAGAGATGCTACTTCATTGTACTGTAGTTGTAGACGTTGCAGCGATGCTACTTCATTGTACTTTAGTTGTAGACGTTGTAGCGATGCTACTTCATTGTACTTTAGTTGTAGACGTTGCAGCGATGCTACTTCATTGTACTTTAGTTGTAGACGTTGCAGAGATGCTACTTCATTGTACTGTAGTTGTAGACGTTGCAGCGTTGCTACTTCATTGTACTTTAGTTGTAGTCGTTGCAGCGATGCTACTTCATTGTACTTTAGTTGTAGACGTTGCAGAGATGCTACTTCATTGTACTTTAGTTGTAGACGTTGCAGAGATGCTACTTCATTGTACTTTAGTTGTAGACGTTGCAGCGATGCTACTTCATTGTACTTTAGTTGTAGACGTTGCAGAGATGCTACTTCATTGTACTGTAGTTGTAGACGTTGCAGCGATGCTACTTCATTGTACTTTAGTTGTAGACGTTGTAGCGATGCTACTTCATTGTACTTTAGTTGTAGACGTTGCAGCGATGCTACTTCATTGTACTTTAGTTGTAGACGTTGCAGAGATGCTACTTCATTGTACTGTAGTTGTAGACGTTGCAGCGTTGCTACTTCATTGTACTTTAGTTGTAGTCGTTGCAGCGATGCTACTTCATTGTACTTTAGTTGTAGACGTTGCAGAGATGCTACTTCATTGTACTTTAGTTGTAGACGTTGCTATTTCATTGACAGCCACTCCTTATCCTCCCTCTTCTCTCTGCCTCTTGTTGTTTTATTCTACAGGAGTCCACTTAGCCCCCTTCCTGGTGTTGAGCCGTACTGGGAGGGGCTGGACCCCAGCAGGTACAGGCCCCCACCCTCCAGCCCTCAGTGAGTCCGCCCACTATTGACCCCCATTTTTCCAATATCCTTGGCTGCACCACCCCCTTTTTGCACCTTGGTTCAGCCTCCCCCAGCCCCTCAGCCTCCATTAGCAAGCTGCTAAAACTTTGCCCGCATGTTTCTGGTCAAATCAATGTCCAGTACTGGCCAACAGATAAACTGCTCTGGCACTATAAGGCTTTTTTCAAGTGTCCAACATGCACTCAGCTTGTTTGTGGGAGAGAGAAAAAAAACAGTTTGGAAGGATCGACATCTGCGGCAGTTTGGTGGAAACTCCCCAAGTTCAGGGCTACCTTTTGAGATGTATGCTTAATATGTTTCTCTCTTAAGGTATTTATGAAAAGGCTTAGACCGCCATCATGCTAGTAAAAGTTTAAATGCACTTTGAAGAATGACAGAAATGTTTGCTTCAACCTCACAGGCATCCCTATTCAAATTAGGCAGCACAGATAGTATAAGATTTATTCACCCTTCAATTGCTTTATGTTTTTCTTTATTTAATTTTGGCTATCACCTTATGCTTCACACATATCAATGCCATGCAACACGTCATTATGAAGACCTCCAGGTCAATGGACTTGCAGTGGGATTTTTATTCTTATTTGTGGATTAACAATACAATCCGCAAAGCGGGGTGCCTATATGGGCTATAGTTCCAAACATTGGAACTATCCCATTGAGATAGAATGAGCACTTCCGCATTCCATTGTTACAATGGGAGTCAACGCTATAGTGTCGCCACTCTCCTACTAGATTACTCTGACACATCCCTCCTGGTAACAACTAGCTAGCAAAAAGGATTATTATTTGTACCACTACTATCTGCTTAAGTGAAATCTATTCACTCCAGTAATATAATCAAAACATTCTTGAAGTTATTGGCTCAGACTGATTAATTAAGTGTTGGCAGTAGCGTGATTTGCACATGAAGACATGATGTGAGACTGCACTGTGCAGAGGGTAACTTGAATTAAAAAATAAATACCCCAAGACCTACATGCAGTATTGTCTTTGTATTTGTATATTATATTATATGATATATGATATGATATGATACAGTATATGTTAAGGTATTCTAAAAAAGGCTTTAGAGGTGGTCACCTCACCACCGAAAATCCAGACTATGAATGAGCCTTTACTTTTTCACTTTTAATAATAGCACATTGTTTTTCACCCTTTCAAAGGCATAGGCCTATAGTGTGATTGTTGCACATTTACATATGCAATACAATAAATCAATCACTTTTATTCTTTGGTCTGCATTGTATGTGCCCATGTCCTCCCAATTACCTTGGCAAGAGATCCTTGAATCGCTGCCTCCTTCCCCCCCAGCAACCTGCAATCCAATTACCGTAGTCTTTCGAACACCTTCATATTTAGTTTCATTCAGTATACCCCCCCCTTCTAGATGCCTTCATACTTTGCTTTTTGCTATGCTTTAGTCATTTCTATCTACTGTAGTCTTTTGGATTGTATTTAACCACTATTAACATTTAAAGCTTGTGAAGATTATGTCAGTGCCAACTACTAGTCATCATATGAAGTGTAAATAGACAAGTACTGTATAATGTGTATTTTAATAATGTAAATGCCGATTGTCATCATAAGTACAAATGTTGATTTTATTTATTATTTTATTTTCATTTGTTTGTTTGTTAGTTTTGTTTGTTTGTTTGTTAGTTTTTTTGTGATTCCCTGAATCTACATATTTGATGATCATCATTTTCTGATGTAGTAGCAATCATTATATCAACTTAATTTTACATTAAACTCATTTTACAGACAGTATGGAACTATGGATAAGTCTAATTTGTAATATTGGCAATATTGCTGCACTTTACTGCAAATTGAGTATATTGGAAGATTATTTTCTGGGCAATCTTATGTTGACAAAAAAAAACTAAGAACAATATTTGTTGAAGCTTAAAATAATATTTCTATTATGATTAGCTGTAGAGGTGCATGTGTGGCTGTGATTATTTATAATTATATGAATTAGTAGTTAAAGATTCTTGATCTATCAATATTATATTGGATTTCCGTTCTGTGTACTGTAGATGTGTCTCTGTGCCTTGGGCCAGAATCATATACTGTACCTAAAAAAAGATTGCCTGAATTGCATGAATAATGTAACATTGTTTTTCAGTGACTTCGAAACTCAGGCCAAAAAAACAGATGTTGAGCACAAGCCTTAGTGATTTTGAAAATAAATAAATAAATACATTTGAAAAACAGCCATGACCAAATGTTGTATTTTATAATTAAATAAAGTTACCGTGTGGCTTCAAAACAATTCTTGTTTTCCTTTTTCTCTTTCTTAGAGAATAAGTTGTTATTGGTATTGGATATTAACTCTCCTGTGTATAATTTTGCCATAACATGTGACATTTAATGTGGCTGACAGTGATAGTGTAGCCTCGGAAAACCCAGACGTTTTTATTTCCAGGGAGAAAAAAGGTCTGGGTCCGAGTCCACTTCAATTCGGCATAGAGTAGCGCAAACGTCGATCACTCCCTGCTGATTTCTGATCGTCTGCACCTTTGTTAAATTGACGCACACACGCACACCCGTAAACACACTCCTCTCTCTCTCTCTCTCTGTCGCTCTAATTAATTAGTCTCATGTCGCGCAGCTGCGTGTAGATTCTCCCGGCGGATCCTGCCGGGAGCTGCCGATGCCATAGAAAGCATAGGTGGACCCCAGGCTAGTGATAGTGTGACTTAACAGAAGACTTCATACAGAAGTAACTCTTCCTCTTGTCCTGATTTGCTCACGTTGGCCACCAGGGGATTTTGTTCTGGTCTGGAGAGATGTTTTGGCACTGATGGACCCTTGTAATCTCGTAGTGTGAATGTGTTTTACTGCCTGATATAATTGCAGACAAGTCTGAATTGGCCTAATGATTTAAAATATGTTTATTTTAATCTGGAATATGTGACCAGGTCTAGCCAAATGGTCCTCAACTCGCCTATAATGAAAAGGGAGAAAATCGCTAAATAAACTTGATTTGTTTTTGTGTGATTTTCGTTTTTTTCATATTAACACAGTTTGAATGTTGAAGAAGGTTTTCATTCCAACAGATTATTGATTTGGGTAAATTAAATGTATACATTTATAAGTCAAAGTAGGCTTGTTTTTTCGGTAATTTTACCTCTGTTTTGGGGGCGGAGAAGAGCAGTTCCGAGATTTGCATGTAAGCTTTCGATTGGTCTTTGGAATGTCTTTGTCCTCTGGCTTCACGCTCTGAGCACCGCCCATTATCGTGCTTGTTTGTTTGTAAACACAGAATTCTTCAACATGGCTATAGTATGGAGGAGCATTTGGGATTTTATAGCTACGGACACCTGTACAGAGTACAGGGAAATATACAGTAGCAGTTATGAGGAGTTGGGCTTCTCATCAATCACATGCACATGATGCAACAATGATTGGAATAGTGTTGCATAGGATACTGTGGCATTCAAGCTCCATTAGCCAGAAGCATTGCATGCCTTTGTGGGTGCAGTCTCCGTAATTATGGAAAAAGGAAAATTGTACATCCAGTGCAGACAAAAAGGAAAAAGAAATATCTGCACACATCATACATGCATCCATTGACCAAAACGTCCTGATTAAGCATCTAAATATTGAGAGCCTAACGTTGATATTTCTAGCTTACTCTTTTCTTTAGGGTTGGCAGTAGACTTTTGGTGGCAGGATTATGCATCGGGGCCCACTTGTCCTTATGAGTGATACAAGTTCTGAACCAGATCGTTCTCAACCAGATCCTTGTTCTCGCTCCCTCTAGGATTGTGGCTGTGGGTGTTGCTCACCTTTTTAAAGCTTTTTTCTTTTTTGTGGCTTTCGCCTTTATTTTATATTTTTTTATGGAGGGACTGACAGTAGGCTGACAGGAAATGGGGAGAGAGATGGGGGGAAGACATGCAGTAAAGGCCGTCGGGATCGGGAGTCGAACCCGCGGCACACTGCCAGACTGGATTACCAGCCAAGGTGCCTGGACCACTGAGCCATGGCCCAGGCCGTTACTCACTTTTTGAGGTAGTTAGGTATGCATGCAGGCACTGAGGGCATTGAGGGTGATACTAAAGCAATGTCATTAAAATGTTAATATATTATTAATTATAGCTGCTTTAAAAGGCATTTAAAGCTGCAATCCGGAAATTGTTTTAGTGAATGAAATGTTATTTTGACCAATTCCTATAGAGTATGTTAATACAATATATAGTAACTAACACACTACTCTTCTGTTGAAGATTTTAGATCCTGTGTTCAGGTATAGGAACTCTACTATTGCCTGAAACGTATTGGACATGAATGTTACGGATCGCAGCTTTAGTAAGAAAAACTCCTGACATGGTGGAGAACATACAATTATTTGGATTTAAAATTGTGTCTGTAAGTCTCGGATCTTCTGACACAAATGACTACACGCTGCCACGCTACTGTATATATATATGCTTATATGCAGTTTTAGTTCTGGCCTAGTCATCACAGACTGCGACATACCAAAGCCTACACGGGTTGTGCAGTCGACGCGCTGTGATTGGCCAGTCGCTGTGATTGACAGCCTAAACCTAACCCTAACCTTAACCTCAAGAAAACTATACCTAAACCTAACCCTAACCCTAACCTCAGTAAACTTAACTTGCCCGGGGGCGTGGTTATAAACACAACCCGTGTAGGAATTAGTATGTAGCCACAGAACTGCCAGGGGCAGCTGAATGGATAGAAAGCCCGACTTGGAAGCAGGAGGTTCCAGGTTTGAGTCCCAACACGGTCAATGTGTCGACGTGTACCGTACGTGTTCCACCGGCTTCAACGCTAACTACGTAGTTTGTGATCAACAACAAAAACATACAAGTCAACAGACGGGTTGTATATCAAAATTGATATTCCTTAATTCTTGGAGCACTGCTATATCCTGTATGTTGTATGTTGATGAAGGTAAAATCTGAGCCCTTAGTGAAACTATAGCCTGTGTTGTCTAGCATGATTTGACCCCTAAATACTAAATACAGAATATTAAACAGTCCTCTTCTTTGTCCTCAGTTCAACACGGCAGGGGGCAAATACATTTACACACTTGCTCTATTGTCTCTTTGACCAGTAGCTTACATAAAAAGTTAGGGTTAGGTGTTCATGATACCAGAGCATTAAGATGCAGTTAGAAGCTGCAGCATTGTTGATGTTCTTATTCTTTTTGAGTCAAATATAATTCTTTACATTTAAATAACCGAATGAGCTGACACAGAACAGATTGATATCTTGTATCCCTTGGATTTGTCTTCAATATTTAGCCTCCTGACATCATCAAGACCAGACTTCTAAGTTCTTGGTCAATTTGCAGATATTGTAACTAGCTCAAAATGTATAATGCTCGCCACGAATACCATAAATACCCTACCTAACAAATGTTAACGACTTCCGTCATGTGTACACTGTACATTTGCTAGTTTTTCATTGTAATATTGTCACTTAGAACAGGTATTGGTTGGTGGCCACTTCATTTTTGATCAATCTTCTTGACAGAGATCGCGTATTCTTTATTCCACACAGGTCGTCTTCAGGAAAGGTGAGTCCAGAGAGCGTGCGTTCAAAGAGAACCCCATCCGAGTCTTCTGAAGATGGCCATGTCAAGAAGACACCCATAAGTCCGGGAAAGAAGGAGGAATTGTCTTTATACAAGAAGACGAAAAGAGCAATAATTAGCAAGAAGTATGGCGCCTCCAAGTATGATGCCGAAGCGACGACGCCCATAGAGCTCATCAGCCGAGGCCCTGATGGACGCTTCAGCATGGACCCTACGGACATTGAATTGTCTGTTAAACCTCGGCGAATCGAGGGTTTCCCCTTTGTGGAGGAGTCAGACCTCTATCCTGAATTCCGACAGTCGGACGAAGAGAATGACGATCCCAGGCCTTTACCGCCGATGATGGCCGCCCTTCGTCCTCACCAGATCTCCCCAATCTCCAGTCAGGACTCTTACCTGCAGCCTCCAGCCTACAGCCCTCGCTTCCACAGGCCTCTGGAAGGTATGACCATCATGGACAGCAGTCGGCTCCACCAGGCCACAGGGCAGATCCGGGGTGCTCTCCATCATCACAGGGCTTTTTATGGCTACCACCTAGGCGCTCCTGCGGATCATGATCCCCCACCCCCTTTCTACATGCCTGACAGCCCACTTAGCTCTGTCATGTCCTCCCCTCCATACCTCGCTGAAGGTCCCTTCGGTCACCCCATGATTCCTGAAGAGATGGGGGAACAGTATGGCTTCCCCCTTCCTCTGACACTCACCTCTTCCTCTCGCTCTCCGGAGATCTGGCAGGGACTGGATTTCACGTTTGCAAGTTTGGAAGGGCCCCACTTCATCTTCCCACCACATCGTCCTTTGCACTTCCGCCACGAATCCCCCTTCCCTCCTCAACCTCATGTTCTTCCTCTTAGTGCTTTCCAGCCTTCCTCCCTCCCAATGCCCACCTACCCAGCTGTTCTGCCACTACTGGAGGCCCCAAAGACCCACCCAAGCAAGTCTCCCAGCAGGGCCAAGCCTCATGGCTCCCCAGCCAGGCATTTTACTATGCAAGAGGCACAACGTCTAGCCCATCTAAGACACACGAGCCACGGTATGGCTGTTCCAGTTTTGCCTTACCCCGACCCAATGGCCCATATAGTCCCTAGCACATTTAGTAGCCTGGACACTCGGTGGTTTGATCCTACCCCTCGTTTTAGCCCCCGACAAGTCCGTAGGAAGGATCATGGGATGATGCATCAGGTGGTCCTCCAACCCTCCCGACTCTCACCCCTCACCCAGAGCCCCTTCAGCTCTCACGAGGGCTCCCCAGAAATTGTAGTGCGTCCCCGACCTCGTCCTAGCTTTGTCCAACCTCGCATTCCTCCAGAGATGTCCGAGATCACCCTCCTCCCCCCTTCCACAGCCAGCTTCTCAAAGAGATCTTCCCCATCCTCCTCACCCGCACAAGGCCGGAGTAGCAGGCGGGCAAGTCCCGGCTACCGCTCACACATGGCCTTTGCCACCTCCGCATCCAGCTACCCGTCCCAGTCCCCGTCACCCCCCATGGAAAGTAGCAACATTTTTGGGCAGATGCCGTCACAGAGGAGGACTGAGGAGGAGATTCTTCCATCCGAGCCCTCTCCGGCCCAGTTGTCAGCTTCAGGGTAGGTGAACTAGGCTTCCAGGGAGGGATATTATTTGAGTCATCTGCCCCAACCCATTATGATTTGATAATTATGTCAAATTTGATCAAAAATAATTGAGGTATTTATGGTCTTAACTTGAAATCTTCAAAATCACCTTTGGGGTTATGAATACATTTTAGATCAAAGGCTCGGCATATTTTGTAACGCTTTTCATAGACTGCGAAATGTGCAAAAAGTAAGAATCTTTAAATCACACTTTGCAATTGTGTTTTGATGATCTTTGGGATTGCCTTATATTTAAAAATATATCAATGCTGCTTTTCATGTCAGACATCAATTTAGATGTATTCATCCATTGAATCTGTGAAGCATTGTCTGAGAATTGTCAACTGGACAATATTGTTCTTCACATTTGTTTTTCTCTTAAGATAAAGTCATTTTGGAAAAAATACAATCCTTTGTGACTTGACAACAAAATGTATTTGCTTCACAGATTACATACAGTCACAGACCTTTTGGGGCTACAGTAAGTGTTTGAAGAAAAAAAAATGCAATTTCCAATGCAATGTATTTTGACACAAGCCCCAAAAGCCTGGGAATCTGGGAATCAGCGAGACATCGTATACGGATGCTTTGTTTTATCATCTGTGTCATGCTTTACCCTGCTTTCACCTAACAGGAGGGACCCCATAATATGCATCCAATCGATTCCCCAGACAAAACAAAACTCCCATTGTTTATGTCTATAGCTCCAAGCCTTTGAAGAGATGCCTTTATCATACAGAAGGATGCTTTTAGAGGAGAACCCATCTCAGCAGGCCCCTGGCCCCAGGCCCCTGGCCCCAGGCCCCTGGCTACCAGGCCCCTGGCCCCTGGCTACCAGGCCCCTGGCCCCTGGCTACCAGGCCCCAGGCCCCTGGCCCCTGGCTACCAGCGGCCCATCCTCCTTCCTTATAGTAACCTGACTGCAGTCAGGGACGTGCAGAGAGTGTTAGAAGAGAGGCCGGGGCTGAAATCTCGTAAGAGGGCACTTTTTGAACAAAAATAGCAGATCTACAAGCTCTCAACGTGTCGCTCTGCGACGCGTTGAGAGCTTGTAGATCAGCTATTTTCGGGGCGCAACCCAGCACTCTTTATCTACTGGAGATGCGGTGTAAGGATTTAGAAACAAATTTATTCAACGGAAAATGGTTCAGGAGACTTTGGGGGAAAAAAGCAATTCTCCTGAATGATGCCTTCCGGGCATGTCATGGAAAGGAGTGGCATTTGCATTTCTTCCACTATAGTAAAATGCTGCATTCGTTGTCTGGAGAGGGCAGTCGTTTTACAGACGGGTATAAAAGGGCAGGGGCTGAAGCCCCCTTTGACGTCTTATGTGTGCACGTCCCTGACTGCATGATCAACTCTCCCCCTACCTCCTCCGACCCCCTACCTACCTATACACCCCTCTCTTAACTCTCCCCCTACCTCCTCCGACCCCCTACCTACCTATACACCCCTCTCTTAACTCTCCCCCTACCTACCTATACACCCCTCTCTCAACTCTCCCCCTACCTCCTCCGACCCCCTACCTACCTATACACCCCTCTCTCAACTCTCCCCCTACCTCCTCCGACCCCCTACCTACCTATACACCCCTCTCTTAACTCTCCCCCTACCTCCTCCGACCCCCTACCTACCTATACACCCCTCTCTTAACTCTCCCCCTACCTCCCTATACACCCCTCTCTCTCCCCCTACCTCCTCCGACCCCCTACCTACCTATACACCCCTCTCTTAACTCTCCCCCTACCTCCTCCGACCCCCTACCTACCTATACACCCCTCTCTTAACTCTCCCCCTACCTCCCTATACACCCCTCTCTCTCCCCCTACCTCCTCCGACCCCCTACCTACCTATACACCCCTCTCTTAACTCTCCCCCTACCACCTCCGACCCCCTACCTACCTATACACCCCTCTCTTAACTCTCCCCCTACCACCTCCGACCCCCTACCTACCTATACACCCCTCTCTTAACTCTCCCCCTACCTCCTCCGACCCCTACCTACCTATACACCCCTCTCTTAACTCTCCCCCTACCTCCTCCGACCCCCTACCTACCTATACACCCCTCTCTTAACTCTCCCCCTACCTCCTCCGACCCCTACCTACCTATACACCCCTCTCTTAACTCTCCCCCTACCTCCTCCGACCCCCTACCTACCTATACACCCCTCTCTTCTCTCCCCCTACCTCCTCCGACCCCCTACCTACCTATACACCCCTCTCTCTCCCCCTACCTCCTCCGACCCCTACCTACCTATACACCCCTCTCTCAACTCTCCCCCTACCTCCTCCGACCCCCTACCTACCTATACACCCCTCTCTCTCCCCCTACCTCCTCCGACCCCTACCTACCTATACACCCCTCTCTTAACTCTCCCCATACCTCCTCCGACCCCCTACCTACCTATACACCCCTCTCTTAACTCCTTATCCCCAGTTACCACTCCCTAACCCTCCTCTCTCCCACCCCTTCAATCGCCCCCTATAGGAAACTACCAAGGGAAACTTGTTGTTGGGCAAAGTGTGTCACACTAGGGCCTGTCCGCTTCTCATGTAATGCACTGTCTCCATCATGATGAACTAGGGGAAGTTTGGTGGTTCTTACCTGCTTTGTTTTTGATTGATCTCAGCTATCTGGGCAGCGTTGTTGTGACCAGGTCCTCTACACCGCAATAGGTAAGGGTTGGATCCATGTCTGAAAGGGGGGGGTTTAGCAGGTGGGACTTTTTGATCACTTCGTCCTTTAAAGGGGAATACAAGAATTTGGATCTGCCTTTCTTTAGTTTTATTATTCCTTCCTTCAATCAACCTTGCCGTTCTTTTCCGTTCTTTATTTTTTCTTTCCTGCATTTTGAGTTCTGCAGTCTTCAGTATACATTATGCATTCTGACTGGTATGCATATGCCATCTCGTAGCCTATAACAGGATATGTAAGATATGTTTATCACCAATTATGATTTCATGCTTGAGTGGTTTGCTAACCATGTATACCTGCGAGCCTGAAAATATAGTCATGCAATACTGTAGTTCTGATAGAGGCCCCTTCAAATACTGTAGTTCTGATAGAGGCCCCTTCAAATACTGTAGTTCTGATAGAGGCCCCTTCAAATGAAACATGCCCAAGACATACTGTAAAATCCCGCTCTGCCAAAATGTGTCATATCATATTCCTTTTAGCTACAGTGGCTCTAGACTTATGTGAATAAGGGAAGGGAATAAACATGAGTGTGTTGGAGGTGCAAACAAAGCTATTTTTGGCACCTTTTTGTGGCCTGGGAGCTTGAAAAACAAATATTTGGATGTCCCTTCTTCATTATTCATGTTGCAGGTCCCTTACTTACTTAAGCATAGCTTTTGCGCTAGGCAAGGGGATTAGGACAGAAAAATATATGAATCCGTCTCACATACTCACATGTTGATACCTGAGCTTTAAGACAAAGGCGGACTCGGCCACACCCACACCCCAAATACACTGTATGCACGTCTCAAAGAAGTAATGAGCAAAGTGTTCACGCGTGCGTGCGTGCATGCTCACACACACACACACACACACACACACACACACACACACACACACACACACACACACACACACACACACACACACACACACACACACACACACACACACACACACACACACACACACACACACACACACACACCACACACGCACATGCACATGTGTGTGAGCACTGATTTTGGTAGAGCAGGTCACAAACACTACTTCAGGCTAGAGTAACCACAATATTAAATATAAATGGTCTGTCTCTTTTTAAATGCTGCTGAATGAGTAAGTTTAAATGAATTGCCTTAAATAGACAGTCCCTATAGAGTGTCGCAGTCCCGCCCCCTACCATGGACCAGGAAATGAATCCCAATGCATTTTTCCCAAGGGGCCAGTGAGGCACTCCAACGTTGAAGATGCCACTACCTACTTCGAAATGTGGAATTGCAGCCCTTAATGGAAGTGGACGGACGTTTATGACGTCACGTGAAAAGCCCGGACCTCAAAATTGAGGTCCGGGGCGAGGCTAGGCTAAACTTCCGCTCGCTCGAGCCATTGAGTTATCATTATACTTCCGGAAGTCTTCCGGGTGCTTCAAAACGCCACTGAGCAACTTCCACTGACATGAATAGCTGGGGGGGCGGAGCTTCGCGCCAGTTCAGTCTCTATCCTTTTATATACTCTATGATTTTTCCCATAGACATTTCAAAAAGTATTTATTTAAAGACGGTTACGCCACGGACAAAGCCAACTCGAGTCGTGACAACTCATGACAACACAAACAATATTTTGGACCAAACAAATACATTACAAAGAAGAAAAACAACAAAAAAAGTGTTGTAACCGTTTTTTTCTTCTTTCTAATTATTTGTTCGGCCCAAAAAATTGTGTTTGTTGTCATGATTTGTCACGACTCGAGTTGGCTTTGTCCGCGGCGTAAACGTCTTTAAATAAATACTTTCTGAAATGTCTATGAGGAAAATGAACGGAGAATCATTTCCTGGTCCATGGTAGGGGGCGGGACTGCGACGCTCTATAGTCCCCATATTTAGTCAAATAAAATACGATTACCGACAATAAGACAATAATAAGCCACTCTGAACTACTACTTTTAATTCTATAAGAATTATAATAATATAAGTACATATTTTTTTCCTCTTTAATGGTTCTGTTCAAGTGAGTTTGTAATAAGTAAAAGCTGTCAACTTGCATACAGTGCAATCATACAGTGTATTCTTCAATATGACACCTCATGCTAACAATATAGAAGCAGAGAACACAACATGATGCAATGTAAATATCTATTCACATGAATTCCTTTACATTTAACAGTTACTTTTAGTTGTCATAAATATATAACCATAGTCAATGCTTCCATACTGATTTTGACACTGGTGGTATATTATTTCAGTAATCTGCTATGATCTGCTATGATCACTTACAGTACTGTAGATCTGTTAATATTGTTATGTTGATGTGTATGACAAACAACTTGATTTGTATTTGTGCTTTTAGTAAAGTTAGAAAGTATACGTTATGGGCAATGACCTTGTGAGATTGTAAGAAAAAAATCTTAGCATTCTTCTCAAGCGTGACTATTATTATTATTATTATTATTATTGCAGATGCTTGTGTTACATATAGCACCAATTGAAAATATTTTGGACTTCTAACTTCTGAAAAATATTTTTTATGATTGGCGTTATAGATTAATATATTGTCTGTGTCCGCAGGGACCTGCTTTGACTCGCGGTGACCTTTTCTTTCTTCTCATTAAAGGACCACTTCACCACTTTTCAACTTCTCTTCCTATAATTGGTCCTCACTAATGTTCATGATAAAATACCACAATTTTTTCCTACTCAGTCAGTGTCTCATAGGAGGGCTGTGGGCAGTTCAGAAACCCGTCCACCAGTGACATCATCGATGGTGAATCCAAGCTAATAGAAACGGCAGGCTTTCTTTTCCTGAAAAGTTGCAATGCAAAAGTTGAAGCCATCGTTCTCACGATAATACAAATCTAAATATATTTAAAAACAAATCTTGTTTTAAAAATAAATCTGCCTAATGATGATGTCACTGGTGGACGGGTGTCCGAACTGCCCAAAGCCCTCCTATGAGACACAGACTGAGTAGGAAAAAAATGGTGGTGTTTTATCATGAACATTAGTGAGGACCAATTATATGAAGAGATGTTGAAAAGTGGTAAAGTGGTACTGTTGCATGTTCCCAACAGTGCTGAGCATGTTTTCAGCAATCAGAGCCCCGAGCCTCAGATGCTAAAAATAGCCCAACTTTTACCAAAAAACTAAGTGCTGTTCTTCAAATGCGTTTTTACAGTATATGGGAACGAACGCAGCAATGTGCTTTAGCACTTCCCACAACGAGGTCCTTGATGGACACCGGGCTTCTCGTCTGTATTACAGAGCCTCTGTAGAGAGAGCATGAGTCCAAAGCACCTAAAGCCAGATTTATATTTCATTGCACAGAAGTGTCGCATGCCAAAAATAGACGATGTTCAAGCCAATATTCAAGCTCATAACATGACGTACGTGACGCGGCGTGTGAGCTTGTGGATCGGATATTTTCAGCACGTGACACCATCGTACGACGAAGTATAAATTAATTAAGCATTCATTCATACACAAAATATGCACTTACAAAACGTGGACTGCAGAACAGTTCTGATGGCCCTGCCAAAACCGCTGATGCACTTTATATGAGAATGAACCATATGAATAGGGCATGTGCGGGGAGAGCATGCAGGGGGACTGAAAGACCCCCCCCCTTATAGTTTGGAGATATCTGCCCTTTTTTTGAAGAGCGTTTCAATGTATTCCCCTTTAAAGTCGTGTTCCATGTGCAAACTGCCATGCATGCCATCGCTAAATATTGCTCTTTCCGTTTTATAAAAAAAGAGGAAAAAAAAGAAAAAAGAAAATCCTACAACAACAACTATGGATAAACTCTTGTTACATTTGTTGTCCTAGTGCTTCGCTTTTTATTTTTTGGCTTATTTTTCATTATGTGACTGTTCCCGAGTAGTCATTTCCCCTCCCGCCATCTCTCCCCCTGTCAGCATGGTGAAGCCCATTGTAGACACTATCCATGTCTATATGAATACATTATTATTGATGATATGCTTTGTTGCTCAGCTGTGATTCTCCCCCCTTCTACTACAGCACTAACGACCTTCGGTTTCTCTCTGCAGTCACGTTGGGAAGATGGCTCCTCTGTAAAAAAAAAAAAAAAATGCTTTTTGTTTTTTTCTGTGCCTTGAGAGAGCCCAGTGTGTGTTTGTGGCAGAATCTGTGATGTCATAAGTGCCTTCATGAATGGAAGGGAGGTCTGTAGACGCCATCATTATAACCACTTAAACCCTATAGTTGAGCGGAGTCCCCCAGGGCTCTCTACTAGATCCACTAGCATTTCCCTCTACAACAAAATAGCCGATTTACAAGCTCATTGTTGTGAGGCGTTGTGAGCTTGTAGATGTGTTATTTTTGCCCCAGAATATATATATAGGGTTCATGTGGTTAACAGCTAAGAAATATACACTTCACACCCGCAGAAACATTTGCATCTGTTATTTTCAGAATGGAATGAATCTGATTTTAAAACACATTTATAAATGTTTAATTGTCAAGATTATGTTTATGGCTGTTGAAATTATTATTAATCACTTTTTAAATTAAAACTAGATATATTTTGTGATTTCTCCTCTGAAACTAACAGTGCAAATTGTACTACATTCTCTATCTACTGTATTATTTTTTATTTTGTATCACTGTCATAATTGTTTGTGTTGCATTAAAAGGTGAATTTGTGGTTTCACAAATCGTGCTACAGTACTTTACTATATTGGTTATGTCAAATTGTTAATGTAGAAATAATTATAGTTTTATCCCTGGTGGTTATCAACACATTTTCAAGTTGAAGAAACTTTACAAGCTATCTGGATTTTTTTTTTTTTTTTTTTACTTGATGGTCTTTTTAATCTTTTGAGAAATGGTGCTGGAATTCAAAGTACAACTCCTGAGGTCTCACATATTGGCAGTGGTGGACACTGGACAGTAACCAACCATGTTTTGACTATCTGTACTTGAGTAGCTTATTTGTATTTTTAAATATCCTACGTATGACGTATGACGTGTGAAGTGAAAACTTCACTATAATTTCAAAGACAAATATTGCATTTTGAAATCCACTACATTTCTAGGAAACGTAGTACATAGGAAAATAGCCGGTCTAGCAATTAATTAGCAATAATTGACCAGGAGTATCTATATACTCTATGACTCGAGAACTTTGTTTGAGTACTTTTGTCCACCACTGCCCATCAGTAACGTCCATCCCTTCTGGCTTAGCACAACCAGTGTTCTGTGGAGATGGTTTGGGTCTTGAATGTGGTGCTATTCTGTTGTTGTGGACAGACTATAGGGTCCACTTGGATGTGTTCTGTTCTTGTGGACAGACTACAGGGGTCCACTTGGATGTGTGTGACCCAGGGTTACCTGTTTTCTTCCTCTCTCTCTTGTTTTCTCCGTTCAGAAAACGTCGAGGTGTGCCGAGGGCCCTTTCAGGGTCTGAGAGGATTGAAGCACTGAGATACCAACGTATAAAAAAGGCCAAGAAGATGATGTTGAACAACAATAATTCCAAGACCAGAAGGAAATCGGGTAAGAACCACAAACTGTTGCTTTTGCCAAGTGTTTACTTAGGCTACAAGGTTTCATGACATTAATTTCCATTTATTTTATTTATTTTTTCTTTTAGCTTTAATGACATCAATTACACCCAGAAAACCTGAAAAAAATTCAGTGGATTTTCTGTGGTCTGGAGTTTTCTCTGGGGTTTGGAAGCCTTTTGAGCTTCAATGAAAACAGGCAAAACAGTGAAAACAGTGACATCTGTAAAATCCCATTGACATATATGGGATTTGCAGGCTGTGACATCACAAACAACAGGAAATTCAGAGCACTTGTTTGAGCCAGAAAACCCCCAGACAGCAGAAAATCTACTGAATGTTAAAAGTTCAGTTTTTTGGGTGCAATTGAGCTCAGATTATTTCTATAAGTGCTTATCTGACCTAATCCTGTACCTCTTGCTATCCCTCCCCCAGGTGTCTCCATCTCCCAGACCTAATCCTGTACCTCTTGCTATCCCTCCCCCAGGTGTCTCCATCTCCCAGACCTAATCCTGTACCTCTTGCTATCCCTCCCCCAGGTGTCTCCATCTCTCAGACCTAATCCTGTACCTCTTGCTGTCCCTCCCCCAGGTGTCTCCATCTCCCAGACCTAATACTGTACCTCTTGCTATCCCTCCCCCAGGTGTCTCCATCTCTCAGACCTAATCCTGTACCTCTTGCTATCCCTCCCCCAGGTGTCTCCATCTCCCAGACCTAATCCTGTACCTCTTGCTATGCCTCCCCCAGGTGTCTCCATCTCCCAGACCTAATCCTGTACCTCTTGCTATCCCTCCCCCAGGTGTCTCCATCTCTCAGACCCAGTCTGACCTAATCCTGTACCTCTTGCTATCCCTCCCCCAGGTGTCTCCATCTCTCAGACCCAGTCTGACCTAATCCTGTACCTCTTGCTGTCCCTCCCCCAGGTGTCTCCATCTCCCAGACCTAATCCTGTACCTCTTGCTATCCCTCCCCCAGGTGTCTCCATCTCTCAGACCTAATCCTGTACCTCTTGCTATCCCTCCCCCAGGTGTCTCCATCTCTCAGACCTAATCCTGTACCTCTTGCTATCCCTCCCCCAGGTGTCTCCATCTCCCAGACCTAATCCTGTACCTCTTGCTATCCCTCCCCCAGGTGTCTCCATCTCTCAGACCTAATCCTGTACCTCTTGCTATGCCTCCCCCAGGTGTCTCCATCTCTCAGACCTAATCCTGTACCTCTTGCTATTCCTCCCCCAGGTGTCTCCATCTCTCAGACCCAGTCTGACCTAATCCTGTACCTCTTGCTATCCCTCCCCCAGGTGTCTCCATCTCTCAGACCCAGGAGGCATACACCTCTCAGGTACTCCAGCCGGAAGAAGCTCTCTACCTCCGCAAGAAGAAGAAATGGCCCATCCGCCAGGACCCGTATGCCCGCTTTTCTGCTCTGCTGTACCGCCGTCCACCACAGGAGGACCAGAAGGCAATTTTGGCCTGCATGGACAACATAGACCTAGACCATGCCACCCTCCTCTGAAAAAAAGCCCTTCGGAATTAAGTCACTTACACGTGACAAACCCTGCTCTAAAATGCCACTAGTTACATCCCATTCAGACCAACAACCCTTACACCCTCAATTTAAAATGTTTGCAATTCAATACGATCAAACGGGAATACTGCTGAGTTTCAGCATTCGGAATATATGTTATTCCTATGTCCTTGGAGACATACAGTCAATATTAGTGAACATTGTCTAAAGTATTCGATGGTCAAATACAAAAGTGAAACTATTGTTGTAATGTACACCTATCCCACGTTGTCATGACAATATGCACGCCAACATGCAGAATGATTTGGAAAAGATGGACACAATGTCTGTGACCCATACTGTAAAGGTGGCCTTACACTAGCCGATTTTTTTCAATCTGAAATCTGATAGCGCCACACACTACAGGATAATCGGAGCGGGGCAGAGCAAATATCAAACATTCTTGATGTTGATCGGGCCGATCCCGATCGCGCTTTGAGCGGCCCCGAGCAGATCGATTGAGTCGGGCACCCCCCGAGCGTCAAAAATGCCCGATTATCGAGTGTAAGGCCACCTTAAGTGTCATCTAAAATCAAAATTTATTTGAGTTTAAAACACCAATTTTGAAGGTTTGTCTCCCCATTGATTTGAACATCACTTTCATAATATTGATTGGAACACCCGAGGTGATAAGGATATCATATAGCCACAAGTAGAGTAGTATTCCCCTTTAAATGTGTTTGAAGATCCGTATAGTAGATTTATAGGGATTTAAATCAACATTATAGCTGCCAGAGGTTTGCAAAGTTTTACTCCAGTGCAAAAACATTTATTGATAAAAAAAAGAGGCAATACTTCATTAATCAACTCCTTCCTTCAGATTAATTTTTTTAAATGTCGTTTTCATACCACAGTATTACTGTTCTCCCGTGGCTTTGCTTGCATTATGTTTCATGTGCTTGAAGCCATTTCCATTTCATCAAGAAGCCCTGTGGGTCTCAGTTTACAGCACCTTCTCTCCATAGTGGTCGCACACATTTCACACCCGCTCCAACCAGGCGCCAGCAGCAACATCCCTCTATCTATCTGCCGATAAACTCTCCTCACATTATGGGTTTTTACACTATACTTACAATACCAAGTTATACCTCAGAGCACAGGACACGAGACCATGCAACCACTTAGATCAGCCAGCAGGACTAAACTACCCCCTTATTATTTGTTACCATTATAATTAGCTATATCTATCAATGTATATAATATCCCATTTTGACCTGAGATCAGGTTCTAAAAATGTCTTCTATATCCTGACAGTTTTCTGAAAAAGCTATGTTTCTATGTCAGTGGTTCTTCGATTTTTCAAAAATAGCAGACCTACAAGCTCGTAGCGCGCCACTCGGTGGCGCGCTATGAGCTTGTAGATCTGCTATTTTTCAACAGCTAACACCAAAAGGGGTTCCCGTCTAGAATGGGATATACATAGGCCTACCGGTAGTATATAATAACTTATATAATTGCAATTTGCTGTATGTCTGATTACATGACTATTTCAAAGTGAATATTTGTCATAGGCATTACATCAAATGTAATACAGTAAGTGGTAAAGTAAGTGGCTACAAATGCCACTGTTAATATCCATAAACACATACATATCAGTCATGAGCGATGGAGATCAGCGCTTCTTGTGAAAGGAAAACAAGTTAAACAACTCATTATGACCTAATGTCAGGCAATTTCATTGGAATTACATTACGTTCTTATGCAGCGTTAGAATGACACTACATTTATGGCCCTATCTTGGGCGTGCCTTGCCCTTTATTCCTAAATGTCTTTGCCATATTTTACTATCTTGAACAACATTGTAAAATAGTTCAACTAGCTATTCTACATCGACACGTTGTGAGCTTGTATCTCGGCTATTTGAACTATTTTTAAACGTTTTTCAAAATGGTATTAAAGGGGAAAACCACCCATTTTCAACATTTTACTGTCATTAATATACCTTAGAGCTGTTGTGTGGAAATAATAAAAAAGTCCTCCCATTCTGTGTTTCCTAGAACTGTAATTATGAAAAAAATCATTAACATGGTGAAACACATCTTGATGACATCATCAAGATGTGTTTCACCATGTTAATGATTTTTTTCAGACCTCCAGTTCTAGGAAACACAGAATGGGGGGAACTTTTTTATTATTTTCACACAACAGCTCTAAGGTACATTAATGACATAGTAAAATGTTGAAAATGAGTGGAATGCCCCTTTAAATGGCAAAATAAGTGTAGGGATAGGGGTAAGGGCGTAAGATATTGCACATAATATCTATTAAATGATTTATAGTTGCAGGAATTGTGATCAGATTAAAGCTATTCTAAGCTAATCTTTTGACGACAAGTCAAACAAAGACTGGAATCAAATTACGTTTGATTAATCCATTAATAAAATGACATTAATTACAGTTCAACAACTATTTGATCTCCCTGAGCAGTAATATACTTGGTGTTCATTTAACTCCAAAAGGGCGGGCCCACCATGACAACCGGAAATCTAAATTAGCTCCCATTTCCATTTAGCTTGATTTAGCCATTTTCTCATTTATGACCTACACATGTTTGCACTGGAGCAAAATGTTAGACGTTGCCATAGTCTTTATTTGTACTCCTTTTTATATACTCTATAGTTCCTGTATGGTAGATCGTCTAGACGGCTCTGAATCCTATTCAGAAAGTTCTATAGTAATGCCAAAAATACAACCATTTTCTTGAAGTAATTAAACAACAAGCAAACTGAGAGCAGGATAGGATTTTGTGCCATAGTATATAATAGTATTTTTTTCATACAAATGAGAGGGCCTACAAAACAAAGGCTTTAGTCTGAATGGAGCTTCTTGTTGCTTGCTTATTTCATTTTTTTATTTCTTTTGTATTCTTATTATTCATATTTTTTATCTGTAAAAGTAATTGCTTTTTTTGGTCATTTCGTATATTCATAAGACACACACAAATGCACATGCATGCACGCGCGCGCACTCTCTCTGTCTCTCTCACACACACACACACACACACACACACACACACACACACACACACACACACACACACACACACACACACACACACACACACACACACACACACACACGTTTGAACTTCACAGTAAATGGCATACACAAAGTGACCCAATTAATCTGCCCACATATAGTCCATTGGGTCCAGTGGCATAATGTACTATTTTGTTTACATTTTACTCAGTTTCAATATTTAGTAATTCAACTGAAGGTTTTAATGTGTGCCGTAATTCTAATTGGGAAGGAAAAATGGCTAGTACGGTTATGCTTCATTGGCAAGGCAGGGGCAGTACGTACCATGACATCTGCAGCGCACAAAAAGCTCAAATACTGTATATTGCACGATATAGACATCTTTCTAGTCTAGAACAAGTTACAGTTTAGAATCAGCTGATGAAAAAGATCTATATATTATGTTTTTTGTTGTTTATCTGTGTTCTCAAAAGGTGCTCATCTTTCTCTACATAAGGTGTATTCACATGCATACCTGTATAGACACATCGTGGCCTCATAGTTATTATGAGGTCAGGATACGATCATTGTTTTTTGCTGATTTCTGAGGTGCTTCTTTTGGAATGACCCATCAAGCTGCCAGTGGTGCTTTGATTGTTGTTTCTTTCGTTTAAAACGAAGAGGTGATTCTGGCTGGCATTGTGATTTGGGGCAAAAAACTGTTGCAAATAAGACTTCTCTTATCACGTTGTGTGACTACATTTAACTCGCTGAGGAGCCACTGTATTTCTAAAACTGTACTTTATAGAAACTGTCTGCACTCACAAGGTGAATTTTCTTTGCATTTTTTAATTTTCTTAATTAATAATAATAATAATATTAATACATCACTGTGTGAGTGTGGACTGTTTCTATAGAACTGAGAGTCTGCACCCGTCTGTCCCTCTCTTAATCTGTTGGCACTTGGCAGTAGCTCGGGACTTCTGTCCACTAGTATTTAGATAAAACTGCAATTACACACCCTAAACTGGAGGTAATATGGAAATTGGCAATGAATTTGGTCAAGGCTCAGCACCATATGATGTGAGTGATGTGGAAAAGCATTGATATAGAGTTCACACATTACCTTAAATAGTCTCTAGTCTAGCTCAATGTCTCTGAACAACATACAGTACACGTATTGCTTAGATGGAATGAGAAATGGAATGAACAAATTACATACATAACATAAATACTACAATTTCCACAAAGGGATAAAATACATTATATACCCACTTAGCTATACTATTTTAGACTAGTATGTTTGACCCAAAAAAGTATCAATAAAGAGAGACATTTCTTCAGTGGTGCATTCATTTAATTCTGATTTAGACTTGAGGTCATTTGACTGCATGTGTCCCATGCCAAAGACTGAGCTTGTACAGTACAGTACAGTACAGTACAGTACAGTACAGTACAGTACAGTACAGTACAGCTATTTTCTGGCACTGGACACCATCATACAACGGACTGTAAATGAGGCATAAATGAGTGGGCCTATAGAGGGTATGCGCATGCATAAAGTAAAGGGGAAATCGAGTGGCAAAGTGAATTTAATGTTGTTTAACATCATTTAATAACTTTTCTGTTTGTATACATGGAATATCAAGGCCCGGAAAAGTAGTTTTTTGCCACTCGGTAGGCATTCCCGCATAACATCCGGGTATGATGATGATGTCACGCGCATACCCTCTATACTGTAGAACAGAAGTCCAATAGCAGCCTGTCAAAGTGCACCAAATAAAAACAGCCAACTGCAAATGTCAACTTCATATACGCCTTAATACACATTTACTGTATTCCAGGATATTACATTTTGTTTGACATGAATGACTAAAATGTAGTTGCTCGTATAGAAAGATTAAACAGAGTTTAAAATGTGCTATAGAGAGATCGACTCAAAGGGATGTGTGATGACGACATAATCATCAGGTTTCGTTTGTTGATGACATGATTTCGGGCTCCATTTTCGTCACCGCTAAACCCCTTATCCCTAAACCCCTTATCCCTAAACTTCTTTACCTTTTTTTTTTTTTACTATTTTCAAAAACATTTTTGAATAGTTCAACTAGCCAATCTACATTGACACGTTGTAGGCTTGTTGACTGGCCATTTTAACTATTCAAAAATGTTTCGCAAAATAGTAAAAAAAAAAAAAGGCAAAGAAGTTTAGGGATAAGGGGTTTAGCCGGTGACGAAAATGGAGCCCATTATATGGATTAGAGTGGTTAAGATTCAGTCTGGTGGCATGCAGAAGATTCTATCTGGCGACAATGCATAATGTTTCCACACGTGGGTTTTTAGCCTAGTCAACTGTGGCAAAAATAACTGATTGTCCAAAAAATGATTGTCTTTCACACCTGAGTTTTTTTTATTTGTGGGGAAATGAAAGTGAGTGTACAGTACATGTGGAAAGCAGTTATAACAGTTGCATGTGATTTACATTAGAGAGAAATTATAACAGTTAAACTGATTGATTCTAACAATAATCTATTGCCAATGGCATAAGAACAAAAAGACAATCTCCTAAAAACAAACTATTTAACCCATTTTGACCTGAGATCAGATTCTAAAAATGTCTGTTTGAAAATGACAGTTTTCTGAAAAAGCTATGTTTCTATGTCAGTCGTTCTTCGATTTTTCAAAAATAGCAGACCTACAAGCACGCGTGCCACAGAGTGGCGCGCTACGAGCTTGTAGATCTGCTATTTTTCAATAGCTAAAGCATAACATAATGCTAACACAAAAAGGGGTTCCCGCCCAAAATGGGTTGATAAACACAGAAAATCCCCGAACTTTCCCTTTTTAAGGTGTTCAAAACAGTAAGACATTAAAATATGTCATACACATTATGTTTTTCTTTTTAAAACATTACACTAAATTACTTCTTACTGCTTTTCATTATAAATGAGGCAATGATGTTACATGCTTGTGCAACCATGAGGAACTAAGAAACCCTCTTAATGTATCTGTTTGGGGTCCTTCAGGACTCCCAAATATGTCACATTCAAAGAAAAGTAGTAATGATAGAAACAGCAGATGGCCCAAGCCACAATACATTAAACATTCTACAATGAAATTTAGACATATAATCAATGAATATATTGTACAATGTATAATAAGAAAGTGCTTATTTTATATAGAAATCGATCAATATATATGCATGCAGTTTTATAACAATATGAGATATATTCTAATATTTTATTTCAATATTTAATAATTTGTATCCATAGGCCCTTCCAGTGACCATTTTCAGAAAATAAAAAAATATATATATATTTTTTCCAAATTAAAGTGTAAGGATGAGGTCCAACTTAGAGCAATGTAATCCATTGGGAACATATTTAAAGGGATATTTCACTTTCAAAATAACTTTTGGTCATTGCATCATCTACTCCAGGGGTTCCCAACCACTCGTACTAGTACCACTAGTGATACTTGAGCCCCCTCTGGTGGTACACAGGTGTCGCCCCAAAAAAGAAGAAAAAAAAATCACACCCGTGTGAAGTGAGTGGTGCAACTCCGTGTGGGGTCCGCGGAAGTTCCAGACCCACAGGAACGTGGCCAGGGTGTCTGCACCGGTTCCAGCGAGCCGGTACACAACGAGGCAGATTTACACATGTTTACCTATAACTGCACCAATCTGTGGGAAACGTTACCCATCTGTGTGAAACGTTACCCATCTGTGTGAAACGTTACCCATCTGTGTGAAACCTTTAACCTGCATTTTTCCACATCTGCCTTTTATAGCGCCACCAGGAGGCCAACTTTTGTAAAACACATTTTTTTTGTTATTACTCCTCCAGATTCTGTTTCACAGTATCTCTATAGTCATGTGCATAAAATGGATCTGTCCGATATTTAATATTCCATCTTAATTGGCTAACATTGGCTTCCAAGGTTCGCAGGATTGGCCCGTTTTGAACAAACAACCTCAAATCATGAACATTTACGTAATTATTTTCATGCACTTTCCTATAACTAAACAATACATTGCATGGAGCACCTGGGACGTATCCTCAGTGATGTATCCTGAGGTCAAGAAAGATTAATTAAATAAGGTTAGGAAGCGAAGACCATACGGTGGACTCCATGTTGCTCCCTGGAAGGAAAGAAACATGCGCAATTGAGACCAAGCAAGCTGAACGCGGAAGTGTTGGCTGCATATAGCCCACTGCGCATGTTTCTTTCCTTCCAGGGAGCAACATGGAGTCCACCGTACGGTCTTCGCTTCCTAACCTTATTTAATTAACCTTGAGGTCAACAGGGTTTCGGGTCTACCAACATCATACCCCTCACTCAGGCGACCCAGCCGGGGTTGATCAAATCCCGACTTACGTCCCAGTGACCAAAAGTTTTTTCGAAAGTGAAATATCCCTAAAATAATAATAATAATAATAATAGTAATAATAATAATAATAGAAATGTTCGAAGGTTAAAATCTGATAAACATGATAAACTGTATTGGAGTGAAGAGGACAAAAACAAAAACGTTTGAGCTCAGTGGAACATTTTCTTGCAATTGCCCATGTAGCCTATTGCAACATACAATGTGAAAGCGCAATGCCATGAATTTTGTTTTCACATAATGTTTTGAGCAGACTGTTGAGAGAGAATGAATGCTATACAGTATGAAAGCTTCTTCGACTTTTATATGAAGACACAAAGTTTAATGGTTCACCAAATCTGATCAAGTGACAAGACATTTCCTAAAACCTGTGAAAACATAAGGTTATTTCCGTAACCCCGATTCTATATGAGTGAGATGTCACACAGTTCAGTGAAACAAGAATTTGAACCAGGGCTAAAAATCTGCACTTGCATGATAGTGAAAATCTGTAATCACCAGTGGTGGAAAGTAACTAAGTACTTTTACTTAAGTACTGTACTTAAAGTACAATTTTGAGGTATTTGTACCTTACTTGAGTATTTCCAATTTCCAGTACTTTTACTTCTACTCCACTACATCTCGGGAGCCAAAATGTGTACTTTTACTTCAGTACAATTATTTGAAAATAGCAGATCTACAAGCTCACAATGCGTCGCAACGCAACGCATTGTGAGCTTGTAGATCTGCTATTTTCAATAGACTTTGTACACATCTTGAACTTGTGAAATGGGACATTCTGCACAATGAGTACTTTTACTTTTAGTACTTTAAGTGCATTTTGATGCCGATACTTTTGTACTTTTACTCAAGTACATTTTCAATTCCGTACTTTTACTTGTAACAAAGTAGTTCTAAATTGCAGTATTGGTACTTTTACTTAAGTAAAAACAATTGAGTACTTTTTCCACCATTGGTAATCACCAAGGGCTTTAATGAGACTTAAATATCTTACATGAGGGCAAGAGCATTGGAGTTGAATGGATCCTATTGGTACAAAGGTCTTAGGGTGCACTCACACGGTGAATGCAATTCTGGTGCTCGTTGGATGCATGTTGTGTAGTGTCATGGCCGCCCAATGTATTTCCAATGGAGGTCACATGGTTTGACACAACATTGTGTTGTGTGAGGGGGAGGGGTGTTTCGACTGCGCCCCTCCCCCTCACACAACACAATGTTGGGTCAAACCATGTGACCTCCATTGGAAATGCATTGGGCCGCTGGGCGGCCATGACACAACACCCAACGAGCACAGAGAATTGCATGAAAGGTGTGAGCTCAGCCTAAGGCTGAGCTCACACCTTTCATGCAATTCTCAACATTGTGTTGTGTGAGGGGGAGGGGCGCAGTCGTCCGCCCCTCCCCCTCACACAACACAATGTTGAGAATTGCATGAAAGGTGTGAGCTCAGCCTTAGGCTGAGCTCACACCTTTCATGCAATTCTCTGTGCTCGTTGGGTGTTGTGTCATGGCCGCCCAGCGGCCCAATGGCCGCCCAGCGGCCCAATGCATTTCCATTGGAAATGCATTGGGCCGCTGGGCGGCCATGACACAACACCCAACGAGCACAGAGAATTGCATGAAAGGTGTGAGCTCAGCCTTAGGGTGCACTCACACCTTTAATGCAATGCTCTGTGCTCGTTGGATCAATGCTGTGTAGTATCATGGCCGCCCAATGTATTTCCAATGGAGGTCACATGGTTTGACACAACATAGGGGGAGGGGTCTGTTGTATGGCTTTCAGCTGTGTTTCGACTGCGCCCCTCCCCCTCACACAACACAATGTTGTGTCAAACCATGTGACCTCCATTGGAAATGCATTGGGCGGCCATGACACAACACAGCATTGATCCAACGAGCACAGAGAATTGCATTAACCGTGTGAGTGCACCCTTAGGCCTCACTCAGACCTTTACTGCATTGCTGTATGCTTGTTGGATGAATGTTGTGTAGTGTCATGGCCGCCCCAATGCATTTCCAATGGGAGTCACATGGTTTGACACAACATTTGTGTTGTATGAGGGGGAGGGGCGCAGTCGAAACACAGCCGAAAGCCATACAACAGCTTGTAGTCCAAAATGTGGACTACAAACCATGTGACTTACATTGGAAATGCATTGGGGTGGCCGTGACACTACACAACATTCATCCAACAAGCATACAGCAATGCAGTAAAGGTCTGAGTGAGGCCTTAGCAAGGTTTCGAGAGATAAAACACAAACCTGACAGAAATGTACTGTATGTATACCTCTTTAGCCTGATTTATACTTCATCATACGACCGTGTTGCTTGGGCGGATATAGCTGATTGTCAACCAAAAAATGTGTCTTGACTTGACGGTCCTTGAAGTACAAAGGCTTTAATGTTGCTACTTAGAAATGTGTACTTGTACATAGTGTATACTAGTGAAAGGCATTATTATTTGCATGGTTAAAACGTTTGAATGCTATTGAGAAACGAGGAATGCCACTACAATGTTTGTTTGTTTGTGCGTGTGGAAAGCAAAATGTGACGGGAGAGTTTAGCCATCTGTTATAAATCACAACATTTATTAGGTCATTACAAATCACCAATAAACTAGCTCTGTTCATTTTTAAGGAAGGCAATGAATACATTCTTTGTTGCTGAAACAGCCCTCATAATATCTAAGGATATAAAGTGATTATGTTAACAATTCAGACAATACACTAATTAGCCCTGCGGACCCCCATTATATCTAGCAGTGACTCTCAACCATTTAAATTTCAATGACCCCCAGTTTGACATGCATATTAATCTACAGACACCCATTTAATGGCATTTATATCTCTGGGGCCCCCAATATATACTGTAAAATCAATGTTAATTTTACTCTGAGAGTGTACAAATGGAACCAAACGGACCCGTTAGGGTCCGTTTGGTTCCATTTGTACACTCTCAGAGTTACAGACCCATAAGGGTCCATTTGGTTCCAAACTATCATTTAGCTGGGGACCCCCTGGAACCTCCTCAGGTACCCCTGGGGGTCCCCGGACCCCACTTTGGGAACCACCTGTCTACACCACAGTATAACAATATTAACCTACTAAACAAAGAAAAGTGAAATCATTTGAATATTCACTTATTTGATATTGAACATGGCATTATTAAAGTGGAAATATTCACCTACGGAACATAACTATGACATTGCGATACATTAAGTGTGAATGTTCTAACTTCCATTTTCTCTGTGCGTGTTTGAGAATGTGTAGTTTTGCTACAGAGAATTGAGACACAATAAAAGCACATAATGTATGATGCAGTCAGAGTATAATGCGTTTGAAACTGTTACATTGATCTTTTTTTTTAAAGGATATCATTTTGATACAAATGATTATGGGCCAGTCAAACTCCACTCTTCCTCTTTGTGATGTTTTCCAAATTAGATTTTTACTGTAGCTAAATTACCTTCCATAATTTCTCAGTTAAACGGAATCAAATTGTCTAGAATAATATGCAATTTGTTGTCAAAGTAAAACGTTACATTCTACAAATTCTACTACAAATTACACTACAATATAATGTAGCCTATTGTATGCTTTAAATAATAGTTGTGTACTCTAGGCCGTAGAAATGGTGATAGTTCTAACTATGATCAACATTGTGATTAAATGTATAATGACTTAATGAAAATGGCCTCCAACAGCTTAGCAAGTTATGTTTGTGGTGTAAGAAGAAACAGGACCTGAAAATGATGATTCTAATTTTATTTTTGAAGAAAATCACAGTAATGACATGAGCTGAGTGTAGATTCTGATTCATGACTTGTTCTGCTTCAACATAATATGAAATGAAGACATGTCATTTTCCCATTAGTTTTATAGCGAGTAGTTGTCAGCCATTGGGATCTCGATGTTGAACATAATTGTATTGCATAGTTGAAAGTTAAGAATGTATGGTACACAGACAGTACACACATGCACACCGCACACAAGTGACATTTTAGTTTTTCTATTTAAAGTCATGAGCACACTTATTCTTTTCTTTTTTAAATCTACCACTCTAACCTCTGGACCTCTGTGTGTGTGGTCATGTTTCTTCCTTGGGGGAAAGGTTTAGGCGTAGCTGACTATAATTTAAAGACATGATTGTACTTTGTAGAGCAAAAAACTGAACCCTAAAACAAATTACACTACAATATAATGTATTGTATGCTTTAATCACATGAAATACCCGTAAATTGTTATACCTGTGCATGAATTGGTGATTAGAATTGCCTCCGTGATTATAGGAATTCTTATGAAGTCATTCGAAAGAAAGAAAGAAAGAAAGATTAACCATCCCTTTAAGATCTTTTAGACTGCCAGGCACTTTTCTGACGCCATTTACCATGTTCAGGACTTCACTGGAAAGAAACACAGTCAAATCCTCATAGTGTTGGTTATTCATCAACTCTCTGAGTTAAATTAACACTCAGAATTTTGTATTGTAGGAGCACCTCTTTGTAAATCCTGAGATTCCTGACCTGATCATGACTACAGTATATTCTAAATCTTATAAAAACAAAAGATAAACGACAGTATAGTGGCAGTCCAAACAGAATGAAAGAAGGTAGGATGTCCGCACACCGTTCTTAAGCTCCCAGTAGTATTTTGTTTATAGTCCAAACTAGAGATGTCCCGATACTGTATCGGTATCGGGAAAAGTATCGGATCGGCCCTTATTTGTCATATCGGGTCATATCGGTATCGGTGAATATGCCAGTCTAACCACAGATCCGACACAGGGGTAAGGGGTTGACACTATGGCAGGTAAATAAAATGTTGGGACATGTGGAGTTTGCTTTGGAGTTGCCCAAACTGCAAGTGCGCATTAATTTGAGTGAGGAGTCTGCTATAAACACAACACGAGATATATAGCTAGATAGCTATAAACACAACATTAGATCACGACACTAGTATCGGTAATCGGTATCGGTATTGGCTAACACAGAAATGTAGGTATCGGGATCGGATCGGAAGCGAAAAAAGTGTATCGGGACATCCCTAGTCCAAACAGAATGACCACAAAGCAAGGCATCATCTCTTTAAATACACCTGGCATCAGGATGAGATGTTTCAGCAAATTCTTTAACAGCTCATCACAAATAATTGTACGAACCAAGTTCATTCAAAGTCCCTCAAAAAGACATTAGGCTGTCTTTGAAATGTTATAGCCTTCAAAATGAGGGGGTCAATACAGTGTAGTGAGTGAGTGCAGCCGGTGTTGCAATGAATATACTATCGTCGATAAACAAGACATGTTTGCTCCACCTCCAATATTGATATGTCTACACTTGAGTGCACAAGGACGCATTAGAGATTTCAGATGCACATGCAAATGTTTTGTCACAGAGTGTAAATGATATTTCAAATAAGCATACCTTATCATATATATTTTTTGTATAAATATGATGCACACAAAGTATATTGAAGAATGAGTGAGTGAGTCAGTCAAGTAGTGTATAGGGTCTGCTGACATACAATATCACGTGCACCAGACCAGTGTCTTTATGTGAGTGATGGAATTCTTCTAAGTACTAGAAATTCAAATTAGTTTAAGAACTTGTCAACTTGATATATTATTATAGATCAAATAAATATAGAAAAAAAAATATATATAATGTTATGAAGACAAAATGGTTGATAGTATCTATATTTGGGGACAGTAACTGTTTTTTTTTCGAGGAGTTATGCATCCATGTTGTTTTATTTTTATATCCATTTATTGCTTACACGGTAGCAATGCATAATCTTACACAAAGAAGAGAAATATGAAATATGAAGTCTATTTAAAGAAATGACTCTGAGGCTTAAACCTTTAATGCAGCTCTGTATCGTTTCAAAAGAAAGAAAATAAATATATATATATAAAAGGTGCAAAGCTGTAACTGTATGTCTCACTAGTTTATAACTAAGAGAGACATACAGGGCTAATTCCTACTTGTTAATATCACAAGAACTTTGATATCAAAATACCTTTGTAGTGCGAATGACACACTGAATCAACAATGTTTAATTCATTTATTGACATAATTATTTGTCATTTATGTGTCATGATGTTACAATACAAGCACTTGTTCTAGAGAATAGGGAGATAATTATTCATTTATCTTCCTAGTCATTTTCAAGAATGGTTTCATACTCATAATATTTCTTGTTGTATCATTTGAAACCTTATAGTCTTACAGTTTTTTTCTTTTGTTTTTTTAAATCACTTCAGTGCTCCCTTGTAATTTATATAGCAGCCGAGCACACGGAAATACATGTAATCTATATATTCATCTGGTCAACAGACTACAGTGCAAGTAGAAATGTTTAACAACGTACAGTATAAAGATGTATGTATTGGATACAGTGCTTCAAGATGCTGCTTTGAACTGATGTTATGGGGGTCCCAAACATTATTATTATTTTATTTTTTTAAAGCATGAGCTGGTGAATATGATTCAAATGTATCTACATGTACATTGTTTGAGGTGTACCTTGCCTTTAGCTCGAGGTTTTTAGGGTTGAGCATGGCAGCAGCTGCTAAAAAGAATACTCCAGACTCGTTGCCATGACACCATACATTCTGACAACTGGTGCTATTTTCAATACATTTGTGGTGCTTTTTGTTAGAAATCTTCTTGCTTCAGACAAAATGTAGCTTATACACAATCCTGTACTATACTGTAGGTTTGACCAACAGATAATATACGTGAGTAACACATGATTCTATTTGGCTCATAATTTGGACTGACAGCATCAAAAAGGGAAATTTATGAGCATTACTAGTAATGATTGTGTGTAGAGGGTTATCGTCACTCTTCTTCCGATGCTTCAGGGAATAAACTCAAAGTACTGACTTATTTTCTGAGTGTCTAATTTAAGAAAAAAACACATGAAAGAATATTTCATAGTGATTTCATTTCTATTTTGGGCTCATTGGATTGTTACCTGGTGTTGCACAAACTCTTGCAGTGCTTGACAAGTCTAATGTATTGGTGGTGGAAAAGATACAGTACAGCTCACATCTAATATGAAGTTACCGGTATATGTAATTCAATGCATTTGGTGCCGAGTTAATGAAGGCTCTCAGTTATAATGCTCTCAGAAATACTGAATAATGAGAAATGTAATTCCCTTAATCATTTAAAGTTGTGCACAGAATCTACACAGTAAAATCCAGAGAGTAAAACACTACCAACAGCTACCATACCACTTGAACAAGATTAGGGAAATCTCTTTAAATACTGCTTAATCTTTTCCATTAATCTCCATAGTTTAATGTTAACAAAATGTACATTAAGTAAATGTACATTTCATTTTGTTTGCCATCCCATCTACAAGTGTATACTGTGTAGCTGTACGTAGTGTCACCACTGTTCGTCTGACTGTTGCTTCAACAGCCGTAATGAGAATTCCATCTATGTTTTCCAGTAACAAAGTAACACTAAATGCAATAGTGTGGAATGAACTGCACCAATTTCTGTCTCATCCCAATTATTTTGGTCTTCCTGAGGTTTCTCTTGGTTTGGTTTGAGTTGAGTAGACTCTGTCCCACACCGACAATAGCTTATCTGCAAGTTCACAGTCACAACGCGATGGATAGTGGGCTTAAAAACAAAAACAAAAAGGTATGTATGTTCACTGTTACATAATTATGTGGAGTGTAGACAACTCAGTACCCCAGACTATTTTAAATCCAGATATTAACTATCCAGTTTTTATTTTCACCATCTTTCATGAGACAATGCTTATTATCATCAGACCCATCCTAAAAATCCGAACTCTTAAAGCAACTAAAATATTAAATTGACCTGTCATTTTTTTTTGTATCGCAGATGTCTTGGTATGCTTGTTGTAGTTGTATACTCATAATGGTGTATATTACATCACATTTATTTATTAAAATGTTGATTGATGATTTTCTAAAAAGGGTTTTTATCTGTATTTATTGCTCTTCAACGGTATTACTATGTTGGACAGACTGTTCTGGCCATATCAACTTAACACTAGTACACACACACATGCTGTGTGAAATAATGATTAGCATATTCAGACTTTTGAAAACAGTTGGCTATCACAGGGGTTCTCAACGTTTTTGGCCGGGGACCCCCGGAAATGCTTTGGCAATGTCTCGGGACCCCCGCCCCGCCCCCTTCCGACCCCCAATATAAATTGACTGCTACAATAACCTTAAACCATTTTGGGCGGGAACCCCTTTTGGTGTTTTAAGCATTGTTATAATTTAGCTATTGAAAAATAGCAGATCTACAAGCTCGTAGCGCGCCACCGAGTGGCGCGCTACGAGCTTGTAGGTCTGCTATTTTTGAAAAATCGTGAAAATAAAATTTAAAAAAAAATCTTTTTTTTTTTTTTTTTTTTTTTAATAATTTGGGGACCCCCTAAAATAATTTGGCGACCCCCCGAGGGGTCGCGACCCACGGGTTGAGAACCCCTGGTCTAGTACACACACACACATGCTGTGTGAAATAATGATTAGCATATTCAGACTTTTGAAAACAGTTGGCTATCAGAATATGGGAGTAGGGAACCGTGAAGGACACTATACAGTATAGTGTATGTGTGTATGTGTGTGTGTATGTGTGTGTGTGTGCGTGCGTGTGTGCGTGGCGTGCGTGCGTGGCGTGCGTGCGTGCGTGTGTTTGCTTTCCTTAGGGAAATTCATAACAAAATACTCATGCATGAATACAGTGTTGAGCCCTGCATTTTCAGCACGTTTAATAGTCATTCTTGATCAATTTAGTCAAGTTTTTGTTGACAAGAACTCAAGGTTTTAGTCCAATTTTAGTCATTCGTTTTTGTCAAAAATAAATAAAAGAATGTCTATAATGTCTATGAACCAATTAGATTAGGCCAATACAGGTATTGGACTGTGCTATCATTATCATAAAATATATCACATAGTAGGGCCTATAGAAGATGCAAATAATGGGATAACACAGCCTATTGTATCTGCACATCGTCATGTGTTACAACATTGTTCTGCTTGTTCAGAAAGCCTATACAAACAAACAAACAAAACTTCATGACTGCTATTTTATTTTGTATTTATTTTTACTTCTGATCTTATGGGCCAAAACATGATATGAAATAAAGCCTACTGTGTATTATTTATTTTATAACACATGCCAGTCCGTACTACATACCCTTGGGGAATGTTATACTAACAGCATTACAGCAACAGGTATATGAAAAGCTATATTTACCCCATTTATTTCACTCAAATGACTCATTTATGGCCAATTATTGTGCAACCTTCCTCGTGATTAGCATTGCCTATAAGGTGGTTTTGGTCGCATATTAAGAGTCTTTTGGGCCACTTTAACTACTGATGTTTGCTTTGGGAGGGTAGTAGTACAAAGAGTTTGATTCAAGGCCTTTGTTTGAAAAACACCCTGTCAGGCTGTTTTTCACTAGGCAAGAAAAATAGCTCAGTCCCCAAGGAAGCTGCTGTCCTTGAAGAAACTCTCTGCCAGACTCTGAAAGCCTATTCATGCAACATTGTTGTGAAGAGACTGAATGGGAGTTAAAAACAGAATAGTTTATATTAGAAGCCAGCTAGGGCATAATGAAAGACATCACTGGAGGGAGAACTTAAATGCATGGTCAAAATATATATATATTATATATACCAATTATTGCTTTTTTTTAAATGGCCAATACCAAATAGACTTCCCTAGACAAAAGAAATAAAAATGTATGTTGCTTCTCAAAACGCACGCACGCACGCACGCACGCACGCACGCACGCACACACACACGCACGCACACACACACACACACTTGTCCTTGACGACAGCAGCAATAAAACACCTTGTGCTTGTTTAAAAGTTGCACAGAATTATTCAATGGAAACAATGACAAAGAATTCTGTATTCGAGATTTGTGTTCGCCAAGTGAAACCGGGGCATCTAAATGGGTAACAACGTGACCCATTCTGTGCCAAAGGTATAAAATAAGATACGCTATAAGTAACCTGTGTACTGAGTGGTTCTCAAACTTTTTCACGTCAAGGACCCCCAAATTGACACTAATTAGCCCCGCGGACCCCCGTTTGAAAAGATATGCCATAGGGACTCCCATGAGAGAAGCTTTTCACGGCTGTAGCAGTGATTCTCAACCTGTTTAATTTCAAGGACCCCCAGTTTGACATACTTTAGTCTATACGGAATGCCACAGACGAAAAACAGTCTAAGTCCACACTATTTATCCATCATGTATAAATGATAGATAAGGGGTCAGGACAACGAGGCCTTTTCGTGGAGGGGTCAGTCTGAAATTTGGACTTAGACTGTTTTTCGTCTGTGGTACTTCTATCTCTGGGACCCTCAATTTATATTGTAAATCAATGGAAGTTACAGGGGCCATCCAAACTATCATTTAGCTGGGGACCCCCTGGAACTCCCTCAAGGACCCCTGGGGGTCCCCGGACCCCACTTTGGGAACCACTGACCTAGTGGACCTGGTATTAGAGGCAAATCAAAGTCACTGTACTGTCCTCGCTACGTGTACATTAGTGTTAAGGGCAGAACAGTCACCAATAAATATAGGGGGAGGCTTCCCTAGGATAGCCTTGTGTATAAAGATGCATTGTGTGTAGTCTTACATCCAAAGAAATATGCCATATGGCATGAATTAATTTCTCTGCTTATTCGTATCTCACACGTTTGATCCGTTCTGAAGCGTGCCTGCTAAATGCCTAAATTAAAAAATCTAAATTGTGCTTAATAACTATAAGGTCAGATTTATACTCAAGGTCAAAGTCAAGTGTATTAGTACGGTAGGCCTATGTCCCAAACTAGGCAATTCATTTTACAGCAGCTTGCAAAACGTTAAAAAACACACAGTAGACACAGCAAGAACAGACATAGTAAATTGTCACAAGATCCAGATTACAGATTATGTTGCCAGTATTATGCACCTAAAATAGTCTATAGGGCTCCATCTTGTGCCAACCTTATCCCTTATCCCTATTATCTACATCGAGACATTGTGAGCTTGTAGATTGGCTATTTGAACTATTTTAAAAGGTTTTTTTAAATAGTAAAAAATGGCAAATTAGTTTAGGGATAAGTGTTAAGGGGTGGCGCAAGATATACACGTAGCCCATATCTACAAGCTGACAACATGTCGTTTTAGGTGGACGATGCGCAACCAAGTATAAATCAGTGTAGGGTTGCATGGTAATTGGTAAACGCATCTGCTGTGGCTCCCTTATCAGGGAGGATGCAGCATGGATTATACATTGTTTTATTTGCCAGGTAGGCTATAGCACACTGAGGAAGGGAGTCTTGCCCAAAACGACTTTGGCAAATCAAGTATTAGCCTATTGGATTCTGGACTTCTGTATTGATTTAATCTTGTGTGAATCCATTCAATTACATTATGTGATCACGGTTGAACATGTTTTATTCTAATAAGTAAACTGCACATTATCAAAAATCCATTACAGAAAGCAAGCTTGAACACGCACGCACGCACGCACGCACGCACGCATGCACGCACGGCAGTTTCCACAAGATTAATGGGCCTGAAGACAAAACTATTCTCCAGACATTACATATATTTTGATTTAATGACAGCTAGTTCACTCCCTCTCTCAACACACACACACGCACGTACGCACGCACGCACGCACGCACGCACGCACGCACGCACGCACGCACGCACGCACGCACGCACACGCACACACACGCGCACGCGCACACGCACAATCTTTTGGAAAGACAATACAGAATGGAACAGGCTATAGGAAGGAAGTAGCTGGGAGAATGGGAGTTGCAAAAGCCAGGCAAGCCAAATACTATAATATTAATAACCACATTGCTCATTCTTTTTCTGTTGACAAGGTTTGATCATAGGGGGAGCTGTGGGGAAAAACATGTTGGCAATAGTTCCAGGTAGCAGGAATATCTGTAAAGGTACAGGAAGTGAGGTGGCGAGGGGTTCCATTTTTAAGTGGTGCAAACCACTTAAGTGATTATGTGTGTGGGTAGCTGCCTGCCTGGCTGGCTGCCTGGGTATGAGCACGAAAACAGCATGGTTGTTTTTCACCACCTGTGCGCAACCTAACACACACACAAACACACACGCACATATTAACTGTATATATGGTGATTTCAGGTGTGCCAGTACAGTACAGTGACAGTACAGTACAGTACAGTAGAGGGTATAGAGGGACCCCCACACGGTAACTCTGTCATTTCTCAACCGTTTCGGATGCGGGGCGGCTCGCCGGAATCGGGCCGGCACCCTGGGTGCGTTCCTGTGGGTCTGGACCTACCCCCCCCCCGGGACCCACACACGGAGTTGCACCACTTACTTCATTTTTTTTAATCAAAAAGAGGCCAATACTAAACCATAATCAGAAATGTATAGTATAGTGGGGGCCAGAAAATCTGAAGAAGAAAAGCTTAAGGAACATTTCTGAGGGTTTAGTTTAGCTCTGAATCAATTCAGATCTTTTGGACAAAGGGGAACCTGCTGTGATCTCCTGACTTGAAGGTTGCGGACCGCTCTGCCGAGCACATGGCCATGCAGCCACGGACCACAGTTACATTCTCAATTCTGTATAGAACCACACCAATGAAAATCTGGATTTTTACCTCTTTCTAAATTTAAATTAACCATTTCTAAATAGTATAGAAAACGGACTGTTTTCCGAATGTCATTTAAATCATTATCAAATATAAAATCCAAATGGCTGAAAAATACACCGGAGAGGCCGTGAAAGAAAACAGGGGTCTTAATCCGTCCCCACACACACACACACACACACACACACACACACACACACACACACACACACACACACACACACACACACACACACACACACACACACACACAGACACACACAGAGAGAGAGAGAGATTACATTCTAGCATAAATCTGATCTAATCTCAAACATCATGTTGGGCAGGATCTGGAATTGATTAAAGTGAATAGTTTAATCTGTGACAAAAAAAAATGCACATGCACGGGCACCTCAGTCTCACCTCAGTTTTATTAACATTATCTGGGTTTTACGTTTTAACTTGGTGTTCTGCGTGAAGCTTTAGGCCTATATTTAGAGAGCAAATAAGAAATCCCATCTATTAATATTAATATGAGGCCAAATAAATAAACTTCCATCAGGCGACTGAGGCGAGGCCTGGGTCGCTTGTCAAAACAGAACAGATGTACTAATATACAACAACAAGCTAACAATATGGGTCGCATGGTGACCATTAATTGCTTTGGCAATGTAAACGTATATGTTTTCTCATGGGCACTTTTTAATTGAATTGAATTGAATTGAATTGAATTGAATTGAATTGAATTGAATTGAATTGAATTGAATTGAATTGAATTGAATTGAATTGAATTACTCGCATCGTCCGATAACTACGCCCCCTGTTGTTCGCTTGTAGATTTGTTTGTTCTCTTTCTTTTCTTTTTTTTTTGCGTCGTGCTCTGATTCGCTGCTCGCGACTGCGCACATTATTCCAAAAACGATGGCCATGCGCGCGCCTCGCCTTGCCTCGCACGATCCATTCACATGCCGCCTCGAGCCGCTCAGTCAGCGCTGCGGAGGGAGGGAGCCCATGGAGGGAAGCCTTTTAAACGGTTCTTCTAGTTAAAACAAGTTTTATCCTGGAAATATAATATAGTGACCCGTTTGCTCCCAACAACAACAACAAGGACAAATAAACAGCAATGCTTTGCTCCGAAAGGTACGGGAGGGAACGGCACGTTAACCGATAGACTACACACTAGGATAGTAGTACGATTTTTATCTAGACTTTTTTTGTAACTGTTTACAACTAATGAACGCTACAACCCCACGCGTCGTCGAGCCGAGCCAGACTGCCAGTCCTGTCCTGCGCGAGCTTTGTTGTTTTGTTGTTCAGTTCCCGAAAAGACAAAATAATAATGCAAGCCTTGAACCGACGACTGCATGTCTGTCTGTCTTCCGTCGTTTGTCTGGAGAGAAGTGGCAAACAATAACATGTGACTGGTATGTTTTGACTCTGATGTGGACCAGTGTGGTGTCTGTCTGACTGACTGACTGACTGTGGAGGACAAGAAGAAGAGATAGAGATAGTGGTGGTGAAACTGAAACGACACATGAGACACAGACAGTGCGACGGAGAAAGTAAACTCATTCCACCCACCGACGTTTATTCTGCCAGCTTCAGTCATTCAAACAACAACATCACCACAGCAGGTAATGAATGATGTAGCCTGCTATACTCTATACTGGATTCATACGTGTTTGTTGTTGTGATATTTATTGCACTCGTAGGTATAACCTGGTTATAATATTATCTCGGCGGCCAGTAGGCTATACGTGCCCGCCTGGCCGCCTCAATTTCCGAGAGAGAGTGTATATTATGTGTGTCTGTATGTATCTCTCTCTCTCTCTCTCTCTCTCTCTCTCTCTCTCTCTAGTGTATATGTCTGTCTGTCTGTCTGTCTGTCTGTCTGTCTGTCTCTCTCGTATGTGTGTCTGTGTCAGAGAAAGTGAGAGAGTGTATAATATGTGTGTGTCTGTATGTCTCTCTCTCATATGTGTGTGTCTGTGTCAGAGAGAGTGAGAGAGAGTGTATATGTGTCTGTATGTCTCTCTCTCTCTCTCTCTCTCTCTCTCTCTCTCTCTCTCTCTCTCTCCTGGGGGAGATAATAACTTAAGCTTATACTAACTGATAGCATGTATAGATAGAGCTGACAGTCTATTCTATTTCCAGCTTTCTGCTGCCTGTCAGTGCTGTGTCAGTGTGTGTTGGCTTAATTATGCATTTTGCCAGTTAATATTTGTTAAGCCTACCATCCGCTATCAGAAAGCACATGTTTCAGGGGGGGGATTTTGGACTGGCCTATTAAATACTTTTATTTAACATTTTTTATCATAAACACATCCCAAGTGCTCTCATTTGAAAGCCCATTGGGAGGGCTGCTACATAACCCATTTTGATCTGAGATCAGATTCTAAAAATGTCTTCTACATCCTGACAGTTTTGTGAAAAAGCTATGTTTCTATGTTAGTGGTTCTTCGATTTTTCAAAAATAGCAGACCTACAAGCTCGTAGCGCGCCACTCGGTGGCGCGCTATGAGCTTGTAGATCTGCTATTTTTCAATAGCTAAAGCATAACATAATGCTAACACCAAAAGGGGTTCCCGGCTTCCCGCCCAAAATGGGATAATTGACCAAACCTATAGTGATTACTTTCTTGTATTAGGTTGTATGTAATCAAATATTTGTGGGTTGTTTTTTTAGCCACTATTTGAACAGCCAAGTTAGTTAGCAATACACCAGCTGACCTACATGACATAATGGCCAATGAGTTGTTTCGGGGGTAGAGTATTGCTCGAGGGGATGTTACTCAGCCTACATGGTAGTTGCTGGGGAGAACAGCTCATTTTTTAATTCATTATTCTCTTCTCTGCCCTCTTTTTTCCATGATGCTGGGGGATTAGACTAGGCAATCCCAGTTCCAAGCTGGCTTCCCTTAGTATTTATTTAACAACCCCTGCCTCCTAAATAAATTGTGTGGGGAATCTGGGGATACTTTAGTTACAGTACCTGCCTGTTATTTGGGATCATGGGTTTGTAATTGGTACATCTCTGTTTGGGACCTCAATATCTACTACTATGCTGCTAAGCTTTAGCTCAGAAATGAGGTTTCCGACCCGTGATATCCCTGCCCTGGGGCGAAAGGGGGTCTAGCTGGGTCGAGCCTGTCTACAAACAGTGGATTAAACCCTTTTTGACCTGAGATCAGATTCTAAAAATGTCTTCTACATCCTGACAGTTTTCTGAAAAAGCTATGTTTCTATGTCGATTTTTCAAAAATAGCAGACCTACAAGCTCGTAGCGCGCCACTCGGTGGCGCGCTATGAGCTTGTAGAGCTTGTAGATCTGCTATTTTTCCTGTTAGCTAAAGCATAACATAATGCTAACACCAAAAAGGGTTCCCGCCCAAAATGGGTTAAATCCTTTTTTGCAGTACTGATTCCAAAATGTAAACATTATCAGAACCGAGATACAGTTCAACTCAAGAGATTTCACTATACAGAACTGGATGAATGAATGCACTGACGTTTATTACGAAAAGGGGATTACATTGAGAATAAAATGAATTGAATGGAAGGAACATGATAAAGTCAAGAATGAATGCAGTCGTATTGACATGACGTTAGGTGCTTTGGCGCGGGCCCCAGCGGAGGATCTGGTCGGGAGCCTCGAACCGGATCTTGCCTGATGGAAGGCAGGGGCTCCGGAGCCCCCCCCCCGTCCCCCGTCCTGGTGGTGCCTGCTGCTGGGCGGTGTCGGGGAGGTGGAGGGTTGACCTGAACGGATAGCACAAGTGAGACAAGGAAGTAGCTTTGACTAGTGGTACCATTTGAGGTACAGTGGTTGGTGCCAATTAAAAAATTCTGTTCCATTTTTGCCTTGGATATTTGGTAAAATAAACATCATTATTTCTGTCATTCATTTGTACTTCATGTACATTACAACCCTTTCTCATTCCCAACTCATCACATTGTTTTTGCAGCTCTGCCCTTGTTGTGACGTGACAAAACACTGTCTAACCAAATCATAACCTCACAAAAAATAACTATGCCTACCCATAAACCTCACAAAACTATGCGTAACCCTAAACCAAACATGCCGTGACATGCTTGGCGTAATAAGTCAAATCCCGCAGTGGGATTTGAAGTTTGAACCTATGACCTTGGGAACATGGAGCTAATGTCGTCATCACACCGCTCTGTGTTCCATCATTGTTTTAGATGTTATTTGAAGTGGTATCCATTCCAATGACTTGACCACTCCCACTCCCAACCTGTTACATGGACCAGTGGTTCCCAAAGTGGGGTCCGGGGACCCCCAGGGGTCCTTGAGGGAGTTCAAGGGGGTCCCCCAGCTAAATGATAGTTTGGAACCAAATGGACCCTTATGGGTCTGTAACCCTGAGAGTGAAACAACTACAAATGGAACCATTTGTACACTCTCAGAGTGTACAAATGAGTTAAATTAACATTGATTTTACAATATAAACGGGGGTCTCAGAGATAGAAATGCCATACAGTTAAGTTGGGGGTCCGTAGTAGACTAATGCACGTCAAACGGGGGGTCCGTGAAATTAAACTGGTTGAGAATCACTGCTCAAAATCTTCTCTTTATGGGGGTCCCTGGCATATCCTTTCAAATGGGGGTCTGCAGGCTAATTAGTGTCAATTTGGGGGTCCTTGACATGAAAACGTTTGGGAACCACTGACATAGCCTATAGAGCGTCGCAGTCCCGCCCCCTTTCATGACGACGCCAGGCCCAGGAAATGAATCCCAATGCATTTTTCCAATACACATTTAAAAAAGTATTTATTTAAAGACCGTTACGCCACGGACAAAGCCAACTCCAGTCGTGACAACTCATGACAACAAACACAATATTTGGGACCAAACAAATAATTACAAAGAAGAAAAACAACAAAAAAAGTGTTGTAACCTGCCGTTTCGTTCTACTTTCTAAGTCTTTGTTTGGCCCAAAACATTGTGTTTATTGTCATGATTTGTCACGACAAGAGTTGGCTTTGTCCGCGGCGTAAACGTCTTTAAATAAATACTTTCTGAAAAGTCTATGAGGAAAATGAACGGGGATTTATTTTCCGGGTCTCTCGACGGGGCGGGACTGAGACGCTCTATTGCAGCTCTGTCACTGTTTATGAGAATGTGTAGCACTACTAGGCACGTGTCAGTTGTGGGTTGGCAATAATACAGCATGATTATTATCTGTACTCCTCACTCTCAGACTGGTGCCAGATTGGCCAGGAGCAACACAATCCGACCATACCTGGTAACTAGTGCAGAGTAGGCCCATATATGGCCTAAAAGAAGATGGTGTTTCTTATTTCTTTTCATCACTAGTCCAAGACTCCAAGTTAGCTTTATACAGTCCATGGGCAATGAAAAAGCTGTATGGATGCTTGAGGTGTAGTGAATTGGGCAGTCTTAGACAGTAGCTGGCCTGGCTGCCATCCAAGTATTTGCGTGATGTTTTGGTGTTCTAACTAAGTATTATGTTATACTTTAGCTATTGAAAAATAGCAGATCTACAAGCTCATAGCGCGCCACCGAGTGGCGCGCTACGAGCTTGTAGGTCTGCTATTTTCGAAAAATCGTGAAAATGTGGCACAAATCTTTGAATATATATTCTTTCAGAAGACTTTTTATTTATTTCGACGTCAGGCCTAAATGGGTTAAACACACTAATGGGGAAAAAAAGGGTATTTTGCGATGTTTGTGTGTTTGTTTGCTTATAGAAGATTACAATTGGGTTCAACATGCATGCTGTCTGTGTCCAGGCTTGTTCAGCTATTCTACTTCAGTCCAAGTATTGCACTCAGAAAAATCTGTTTGCTTTACTTTTGGAATATATTAGACCATGGGTTCCCAACCACTGGTAGCGGTACCACTAGTGGTACTTGAGCCCCCCTCTGGTGGTACGCAGAGGAGTGGCCCAAAAAAGACCAAAGTGGAATGAAATATTTATATTAATACAGGTAGTTGTTCTGACCAAGCAATTGGTTGAAATAGGCTCTCCAGCCGTGCTGAAATGAGCATGACATGAACATGACCTAGATGTAAGATTTTAGGACGGATTAAATCACATTAGAAATATTATCAGTTGTGCGTCAGAGCAGCAGCAAATTTGTCTTAGTAATGGAACAAAAACAAAACAATTTAAAGAATAAATTACATTTTCCTCCTGTGTTAATAACAGCTGAATAGGATGGGGCAGGTCTACGCTCCTGTATTTTAACCCATTCTGACCTGAGATCAGATTCTAAAAATGTCTTCTACATCCTTACAGTTTTCTGAAAAAGCTATGTTTCTATGTCAGTCGTTCTTCGAATTTTCAAAAATAGCAGACCTACAAGCTCGTAGCGCGCCACTCGGTGGCGCGCTATGAGCTTGTAGATCTGCTATTTTTCAATAGCTAAAGCATAACATAATGCTAACACCAAACGGGGTTCCCACTCAAAATGGGTTAACATCAGTTATTGTGGCGGTACTTGGAGTGCCAGATATTTTCTGTGGTGGTACTTCAGTATAAAAAGGTTGAAACCCCCTGTATTAGACTACCTATAAAACAGAACAGACCTGATTCTGCAAGTGTTGCCGCACTTTTGTCTGTTGAGGACGAAAAATTACCATATATGGCGGCAAAATTGAGGACGTAGTCGTAGGTGCCATTTGTGATTGGACGGAAATTGGACATTGGCGCTGTGATTGGACGGAAAGATTACCATGTATGTATGGTGCTGAAACTGGTGCTGTGATTGGCCGTTGTGATTGGCTGGAAGGTGTGCCGTTCTGCACTGTGATTGGCTGAGCATCCCAATAACGGGTGTGCCACAGGGGACACCTGTTATATATATTATATATATATACAGTATAAGTGGCAGATGCAAATGAGAGAGAGGGAGGAGAGAGGGAGAGGAGGGAGACGTAGGGATTGGTTGTGTCATATCCCCGAAGGGATATGGACTAGTACATATATAATTAACAAAAGTCAGTCAGTCCGTCTGTCTTGCATGGTTCTAATTGCCCAGAACTTGCACGTGGCCATTGACTATTGGCATATCATGCACACCGTTTTTCACGTCCTCTCGATTAAAGATGTTTATTTGTGTTTTGCCATAAACACCGAAGACTGGCAGTTCGGCCTATGGGTTCTGTTGTCACCGTTATCATGCTCATGAGCTGTGTGTGTTGTCATGGTTACGGTGTACCGGCAGGCATGGGATTGGGCTCAGCAGCCTGTGACAATGGTAGCACAGCACACAGGCCGAGGCAGACATGGCTCACAGCTTAGCTACAACGTTGTAAAGGAGTCGAGGACATTCATTTAGGAGCTGTGTCCATATCAATGGGCCTTACTAATGCTCATTATAAGATGGTACCATTTCTGTAGTCTCTCACTCTGTTTCAGAGCCTGGACAGTTCAGATACATTGTCTTGTTCTTTGTGTTATGTCAAATAACACAATTTGGGCGGCTGTGGCTCAGGAGGTAGGTCATCCCTGGGTCGGCGGTTCGAATCCCGGCTCCTCCTGTCCACATGTGGAAGTGTCCTTGGGCAAGACACTGAACCCTACATTGCCTCCATTGAGTCGGTCGGTGTGAGCTTGCCACCATTGGTGTGTGAATGTGGGAAGTGAGGACGCTGGCGTCGACTGTTCGCCGCTTCACCTCCCAATGTATGAATGAATTAACCATTGTAAAGCGCTTTGAGCACTTGGAAAAGCGCTATAAAAATGCAATTCATTATTAATTTATTAAATGTGTGTATATGTGTTCTGCATACTTGGCTGCTGGGTCGCAAGACACATTTCAGTGTGAACTGACAATAAAGTACTACATCATATCACTATATCATATCATCCTGCCTACCAGTGACATCATCGGTAGACATGTTTTGTCATTTTGAACGAGATTGCTAACTTTCCAGGGAGAGAGAAGCTGTGGTTTGTATTAGCTTGGAATCCCCATCGAAGATGTGGGCTACTAGTCCACCCAATGAGATGCAGAGTGAGTTGACACTTGACAGTATCGGTTACTCGGGCCGATACCACCCTCAAGTACTCGGTACTCGTAACCGGCCCCGATACTCTAACCTGAGTACCAAAAACTAGGCTGAACGAATGCAACGGGAGCAAGTCTGACCCAACACTGCAGCAAATCGCCCAAAACAGATCTACAAGCATAACTGACAACTGACAAGTGTAGATTGGAGATCCATCTGCATCTATGAGAAAATGGAGGGAAAATAAGTGGTGACTCAACAAAAATAAAGTACTCGTATCGGTACTTGGTATCGGCGAGTACTAAAAAGGAAGTACTTGTACTCTTACTCGGTCTGAAAAAGTGGTGCAGTGACGTCACACACTAACCATAGCAACCATGCTCCTTTTTTGAGTGGACAGGTACACGAACATACAGACAAAGCTGGTTGTTGGAGTGGTTTGCACCACTCAAAAAAAAGGTATTGGGACAACTCTAGATAAGGACGCCCCTCACTTCACACGAGTGTGATTTTTGTTTGACATTCAGCATCACACTGGGTGCATAATAAAAAGCACTAACCATGGCGTGACTTTGAAGGTACCATGTGGTCCACCTCCTGGAGGTCGCTGCCTCAGGTGACCCACTGTCAAACAGCACCTCCTGGAGGTCGCTGCCTCAGGTGACCCACTGTCAAACGGCAAAACTTTCAGCCCCATCTGTGCTTTTCATTACCAACAGCATCTCTGTGTACGTAATGTCCTTGTAATGAAATACCAGGCTGAATTTATGCAGATTTTAGTCTGAGTATGTGCCATCGGCTTGCTAGCCTAATATTTATGCGCATCATAAAGCCTTGACTCATGGTTAAATAGTTACGATGGCCTGGGCTGATACTTGTTCAGTCAGCTGAGTGGTGTGTTGTTTAGCGTGGCCTCGGGTGGCTGCATGTGTTTTTTCATTACATTTCTCTGTGCAATGTGGTTGATAGTTACCATATAGAAAATCACTCGAGTTCCATTACGCTGTCTTGTCTTTGAAATGGATGGATGGATGGATGACTGAATTATTTTCTTTCATTTGTTTTTGTAAAAAGAACCACCGCTCATCTGCTGAAAGAACTTAACCCATTTAGGCCTGACCTCAAAATTTAAAAAAAAATCTTCTAAATCCTCCAGTTTTCTGAAATAAATATTTTCACGATTTTTCAAAAATAGCAGACCTACAAGCTCGTAGCGCGCCACTTGGTGGCGTGCTATGAGCTTGTAGATCTGCTATTTTTCAATAGCTAAATTATAACAATGTTTAAAACACCAAAAGGGGTTCCCGCCCAAAATTGGTTAAGTGATTGGTTAAGTGAGGTGCTGGAGTCACCGATGTGATCATTCATCCAATCAAGTGATGAACATATATTCTGTCCTATCATATCACTTTTTGATTATGCCTGAAGAAGGTCAGTAGACCCAAAGCTTGCAAAATAAATACTTTGTGCGCAGATCTGAGTGTGCGGAGCTTCCCTTTCATTTGTTTTTAACCCATTTTGGGCGGGAACCCCTTTTGGTGTTTTAAACATTATGTTATAATTTAGCTATTGAAAAAAAGCAGATCTACAAGCTCATAGCGAGCCACCGAGTGGCGCGCTACGAGCTTGTAGGTCTGCTATTTTTTGAAAAACGTGAAAATATTTATTTCAGAAAACTGGAGGATTTAGAAGATTTTTTTTAATTTTGAGGTCAGGCCTAAATGGGTTAAAATTTGCTTTATTCAAAAAATAAACATTTCAAATCAAATGATAAATGGATGTATGTGTGGGTGGATGGATTTATGGATGGATGGATGGGTGATTTTGCTGAATGTGTCACTAGTTCCTGGCTTCCTGCCAATAGTGGGCAGGCACATTATTCCGTTGTCGTCTCTCCGTGTCCACGACTAATGTGCCAACATTAATTTTGACCTGCGCTGCTTTACTTGGTGAGGGAGATAAGTTTAGAGAGCTATTCTAAAAAAACGGAATTAGCTCATATTTTAGCGTATAGCTCATATTTTTGCTCATATATTAGCTCATACGTACTATTTTTGAAAATGTGTGCAAATCTTTGAATATATATTCTTATTTTTATTCCCAGTGAACACTTTTATCTCAAATCTTTGCTTCTGGGGCGGGGGGGGGGGTCCCTGGAAGTTGGAACTACATATTTTGGGATTGGAGTCCAATTACATATAATTCTGGGGGACCTTGACATGAAATAGTTTGAAAACCACTGATATAGAAACATGTTTTCTTTTCTTCAGAAAACTGTCAGGATTTAGAAGGTATTTGTAGAATCGTCCTCAGGTCTAAATGGGTTAAAAGGTTTAGCTCCTGTCAATTTTGCAACACATATATATATGTCAGAGATGGGCAACTTTGACGATGACAAGGGCCAATATATTTCCACACTCACTCCAGAGGGCCACGCGTTTTGAGCTTGTAGATCAGCTATTTTTGCTATATTTGAATTGAAAACCTGATTTTTTTTTTGCTATTTTTGAATTGGAATCCTGAAAAGTAACCTTTTTATTGAATTTCAAATGCATTTAGTTATAGTTATGTTAACTTTATAAACTGTTAACATAACTACATTGGACACAAAAAGACAAGAACATTTTAATACTAGGTATAGTCATTAAGTACTAGTCATTTAATACTAGTCATGAAGTAATTAAAGCGGGTTTGGAATTGTAACAGCTGAAATCAATACTATGTCAGTATTCTGGTATTAACATGCGGGCCGCATTAAGTGAAGGTGGGGGCCGCATGTGGCCCCCGGGCCGCCAGTTGCCCACCCCTGATATATGTGAAGCACATTGAGTTTACTCTCTGTATGAAATGTGCTATACACATCACAGGTTTACAGGGGGAAATAAGTGGGTTACAAAATACATAATTGTGATTATATAATCAATATTAAACGACCCAGAGGTTGTCTCTCAGTGGCCACGTACAAAGGCACACATGACCCCCTGACCCTGTGTGCTCTATACTAAAGCATTCTCTGGGGGCGCTCATTTGCCATTCCCTTCCGCATGTTCATTAATTATACAAATGGCTGAATGGCATTCTCTCTCCACTGTCCTCTCGGCCCTGATCCCACACTGAACAAAACAGAGCTGCCGACTCGCCACATACACATACCATATGTCCAATCCATGCATCAAAAGCATCTCTCCACTCCACCAGTTCCCCTGCACTGTCACTGTCACACAGGCCTCTAAAAGCATCTCTCCACTCCACCAGTTCCCCTGCACTGTCACTGTCACACAGGCCTCTAAAAGCATCTCTCCACTCCACCAGTTCCCCTGCACTGTCACTGTCACACAGGCCTTTAACCCATCTCTCCACTCCACCAGTTCCCCTGCACTGTCACTGTCACACAGGCCTCTAAAAGCATCTCTCCACTCCACCAGTTCCCCTGCACTGTCACTGTCACACAGGCCTCTAAAAGCATCTCTCCACTCCACCAGTTCCCCTGCACTGTCACTGTCACACAGGCCTCTAAAAGCATCTCTCCACTCCACCAGTTCCCCTGCACTGTCACTGTCACACAGGCCTTTAAAAGCATCTCTCCACTCCACCAGTTCCCCTGCACTGTCACTGTCACACAGGCCTCTAAAAGCATCTCTCCACTCCACCAGTTCCCCTGCACTGTCACTGTCACACAGGCCTCTAAAAGCATCTCTCCACTCCACCAGTTCCCCTGCACTGTCACTGTCACACAGGCCTCTAAAGCATCTCTCCACTCCACCAGTTCCCCTGCACTGTCACTGTCACACAGGCCTCTAAAGCATCTCTCCACTCCACCAGTTCCCCTGCACTGTCACTGTCACACAGGCCTCTAAAAGCATCTCCCCACTCCACCAGTTCCCCTGCACTGTCACTGTCACACAGGCCTCTAAAAGCATCTCTCCACTCCACCAGTTCCCCTGCACTGTCACTGTCACACAGGCCTCTAAAAGCATCTCTCCACTCCACCAGTTCCCCTGCACTGTCACACAGGCCTCTAAAGCATCTCTCCACTCCACCAGTTCCCCTGCACTGTCACTGTCACACAGGCCTCTAAAGCATCTCTCCACTCCACCAGTTCCCCTGCACTGTCACTGTCACACAGGCCTCTAAAAGCATCTCCCCACTCCACCAGTTCCCCTGCACTGTCACTGTCACACAGGCCTCTAAAAGCATCTCTCCACTCCACCAGTTCCCCTGCACTGTCACTGTCACACAGGCCTCTAAAAGCATCTCTCCACTCCACCAGTTCCCCTGCACTGTCACTGTCACACAGGCCTCTAAAGCATCTCTCCACTCCACCAGTTCCCCTGCACTGTCACTGTCACACAGGCCTCTAAAAGCATCTCCCCACTCCACCAGTTCCCCTGCACTGTCACTGTCACACAGGCCTCTAAAAGCATCTCTCCACTCCACCAGTTCCCCTGCACTGTCACTGTCACACAGGCCTCTAAAAGCATCTCTCCACTCCACCAGTTCCCCTGCACTGTCACTGTCACACAGGCCTCTAAAGCATCTCTCCACTCCACCAGTTCCCCTGCACTGTCACTGTCACACAGGCCTCTAAAGCATCTCTCCACTCCACCAGTTCCCCTGCACTGTCACTGTCACACAGGCCTCTAAAAGCATCTCTCCACTCCACCAGTTCCCCTGCACTGTCACTGTCACACAGGCCTCTAAAAGCATCTCCCCACTCCACCAGTTCCCCTGCACTGTCACTGTCACACAGGCCTCTAAAGCATCTCTCCACTCCACCAGTTCCCCTGCACTGTCACTGTCACACAGGCCTCTAAAGCATCTCTCCACTCCACCAGTTCCCCTGCACTGTCACTGTCACACAGGCCTCTAAAAGCATCTCTCCACTCCACCAGTTCCCCTGCACTGTCACTGTCACACAGGCCTCTAAAAGCATCTCCCCACTCCACCAGTTCCCCTGCACTGTCACTGTCACACAGGCCTCTAAAGCATCTCTCCACTCCACCAGTTCCCCTGCACTGTCACTGTCACACAGGCCTCTAAAGCATCTCTCCACTCCACCAGTTCCCCTGCACTGTCACTGTCACACAGGCCTCTAAAAGCATCTCTCCACTCCACCAGTTCCCCTGCACTGTCACTGTCACACAGGCCTCTAAAAGCATCTCCCCACTCCACCAGTTCCCCTGCACTGTCACTGTCACACAGGCCTCTAAAAGCATCTCCCCACTCCACCAGTTCCCCTGCACTGTCACTGTCACACAGGCCTCTAAAAGCATCTCCCCACTCCACCAGTTCCCCTGCACTGTCACTGTCACACAGGCCTCTAAAAGCATCTCCCCACTCCACCAGTTCCCCTGCACTGTCACTGTCACACAGGCCTCTAAAAGCATCTCCCCACTCCACCAGTTCCCCTGCACTGTCACTGTCACACAGGCCTCTAAAAGCATCTCCCCACTCCACCAGTTCCCCTGCACTGTCACTGTCACACAGGCCTCTAAAAGCATCTCCCCACTCCACCAGTCCCCCTGCACTGTCACTGTCACACAGGCCTCTAAAAGCATCTCTCCACTCCACCAGTTCCCCTGCACTGTCACTGTCACACAGGCCTCTAAAAGCATCTCCCCACTCCACCAGTTCCCCTGCACTGTCACTGTCACACAGGCCTCTAAAAGCATCTCCCCACTCCACCAGTTCCCCTGCACTGTCACTGTCACACAGGCCTCTAAAAGCATCTCCCCACTCCACCAGTTCCCCTGCACTGTCACTGTCACACAGGCCTCTAAAAGCATCTCCCCACTCCACCAGTTCCCCTGCACTGTCACTGTCACACAGGCCTCTAAAAGCATCTCTCCACTCCACCAGTTCCCCTGCACTGTCACTGTCACACAGGCCTCTAAAAGCATCTCCCCACTCCACCAGTTCCCCTGCACTGTCACTGTCACACAGGCCTCTAAAAGCATCTCTCCACTCCACCAGTTCCCCTGCACTGTCACTGTCACACAGGCCTCTAAAAGCATCTCCCCACTCCACCAGTTCCCCTGCACTGTCACTGTCACTGTCACACAGGCCTCTAAAAGCATCTCCCCACTCCACCAGTTCCCCTGCACTGTCACTGTCACTGTCACACAGGCCTCTAAAAGCATCTCCCCACTCCACCAGTTCCCCTGCACTGTCACTGTCACACAGGCCTCTAAAGCATCTCTCCACTCCACCAGTTCCCCTGCACTGTCACTGTCACACAGGCCTCTAAAAGCATCTCCCCACTCCACCAGTTCCCCTGCACTGTCACTGTCACACAGGCCTCTAAAAGCATCTCTCCACTCCACCAGTTCCCCTGCACTGTCACTGTCACACAGGCCTCTAAAAGCATCTCTCCACTCCACCAGTTCCCCTGCACTGTCACTGTCACACAGGCCTCTAAAGCATCTCTCCACTCCACCAGTTCCCCTGCACTGTCACTGTCACACAGGCCTCTAAAGCATCTCTCCACTCCACCAGTTCCCCTGCACTGTCACTGTCACACAGGCCTCTAAAAGCATCTCTCCACTCCACCAGTTCCCCTGCACTGTCACTGTCACACAGGCCTCTAAAAGCATCTCCCCACTCCACCAGTTCCCCTGCACTGTCACTGTCACACAGGCCTCTAAAGCATCTCTCCACTCCACCAGTTCCCCTGCACTGTCACTGTCACACAGGCCTCTAAAGCATCTCTCCACTCCACCAGTTCCCCTGCACTGTCACTGTCACACAGGCCTCTAAAAGCATCTCCCCACTCCACCAGTTCCCCTGCACTGTCACTGTCACACAGGCCTCTAAAGCATCTCTCCACTCCACCAGTTCCCCTGCACTGTCACTGTCACACAGGCCTCTAAAAGCATCTCCCCACTCCACCAGTTCCCCTGCACTGTCACTGTCACACAGGCCTCTAAAAGCATCTCTCCACTCCACCAGTTCCCCTGCACTGTCACTGTCACACAGGCCTCTAAAAGCATCTCTCCACTCCACCAGTTCCCCTGCACTGTCACTGTCACACAGGCCTCTAAAGCATCTCTCCACTCCACCAGTTCCCCTGCACTGTCACTGTCACACAGGCCTCTAAAGCATCTCTCCACTCCACCAGTTCCCCTGCACTGTCACTGTCACACAGGCCTCTAAAAGCATCTCTCCACTCCACCAGTTCCCCTGCACTGTCACTGTCACACAGGCCTCTAAAAGCATCTCCCCACTCCACCAGTTCCCCTGCACTGTCACTGTCACACAGGCCTCTAAAGCATCTCTCCACTCCACCAGTTCCCCTGCACTGTCACTGTCACACAGGCCTCTAAAGCATCTCTCCACTCCACCAGTTCCCCTGCACTGTCACTGTCACACAGGCCTCTAAAAGCATCTCTCCACTCCACCAGTTCCCCTGCACTGTCACTGTCACACAGGCCTCTAAAAGCATCTCCCCACTCCACCAGTTCCCCTGCACTGTCACTGTCACACAGGCCTCTAAAGCATCTCTCCACTCCACCAGTTCCCCTGCACTGTCACTGTCACACAGGCCTCTAAAGCATCTCTCCACTCCACCAGTTCCCCTGCACTGTCACTGTCACACAGGCCTCTAAAAGCATCTCTCCACTCCACCAGTTCCCCTGCACTGTCACTGTCACACAGGCCTCTAAAAGCATCTCCCCACTCCACCAGTTCCCCTGCACTGTCACTGTCACACAGGCCTCTAAAAGCATCTCCCCACTCCACCAGTTCCCCTGCACTGTCACTGTCACACAGGCCTCTAAAAGCATCTCTCCACTCCACCAGTTCCCCTGCACTGTCACTGTCACACAGGCCTCTAAAAGCATCTCCCCACTCCACCAGTTCCCCTGCACTGTCACTGTCACACAGGCCTCTAAAAGCATCTCCCCACTCCACCAGTTCCCCTGCACTGTCACTGTCACACAGGCCTCTAAAAGCATCTCTCCACTCCACCAGTTCCCCTGCACTGTCACTGTCACACAGGCCTCTAAAAGCATCTCCCCACTCCACCAGTTCCCCTGCACTGTCACTGTCACACAGGCCTCTAAAAGCATCTCTCCACTCCACCAGTTCCCCTGCACTGTCACTGTCACACAGGCCTCTAAAAGCATCTCCCCACTCCACCAGTTCCCCTGCACTGTCACTGTCACACAGGCCTCTAAAAGCATCTCCCCACTCCACCAGTTCCCCTGCACTGTCACTGTCACACAGGCCTCTAAAAGCATCTCTCGAGTCTCCACTCCACCAGTTCCCCTGCACTGTCACTGTCACACAGGCCTCTAAAAGCATCTCCCCACTCCACCAGTTCCCCTGCACTGTCACTGTCACACAGGCCTCTAAAAGCATCTCTCCACTCCACCAGTTCCCCTGCACTGTCACTGTCACACAGGCCTCTAAAAGCATCTCCCCGCTCCACCAGTTCCCCTGCACTGTCACTGTCACTGTCACACAGGCCTCTAAAAGCATCTCCCCACTCCACCAGTTCCCCTGCACTGTCACTGTCACTGTCACACAGGCCTCTAAAAGCATCTCCCCACTCCACCAGTTCCCCTGCACTGTCACTGTCACACAGGCCTCTAAAAGCATCTCTCCACTCCACCAGTTCCCCTGCACTGTCACTGTCACACAGGCCTCTAAAAGCATCTCTCCACTCCACCAGTTCCCCTGCACTGTCACTGTCACACAGGCCTCTAAAAGCATCTCTCCACTCCACCAGTTCCCCTGCACTGTCACTGTCACACAGGCCTCTAAAAGCATCTCCCCACTCCACCAGTTCCCCTGCACTGTCACTGTCACACAGGCCTCTAAAAGCATCTCTCCACTCCACCAGTTCCCCTGCACTGTCACTGTCACACAGGCCTCTAAAAGCATCTCCCCACTCCACCAGTTCCCCTGCACTGTCACTGTCACACAGGCCTCTAAAAGCATCTCTCCACTCCACCAGTTCCCCTGCACTGTCACTGTCACACAGGCCTCTAAAAGCATCTCTCCACTCCACCAGTTCCCCTGCACTGTCACTGTCACACAGGCCTCTAAAAGCATCTCTCCACTCCACCAGTTCCCCTGCACTGTCACTGTCACACAGGCCTCTAAAAGCATCTCCCCGCTCCACCAGTTCCCCTGCACTGTCACTGTCACTGTCACACAGGCCTCTAAAAGCATCTCCCCACTCCACCAGTTCCCCTGCACTGTCACTGTCACTGTCACACAGGCCTCTAAAAGCATCTCCCCACTCCACCAGTTCCCCTGCACTGTCACTGTCACACAGGCCTCTAAAAGCATCTCTCCACTCCACCAGTTCCCCTGCACTGTCACTGTCACACAGGCCTCTAAAAGCATCTCTCCACTCCACCAGTTCCCCTGCACTGTCACTGTCACACAGGCCTCTAAAAGCATCTCCCCACTCCACCAGTTCCCCTGCACTGTCACTGTCACACAGGCCTCTAAAAGCATCTCTCCACTCCACCAGTTCCCCTGCACTGTCACTGTCACACAGGCCTCTAAAAGCATCTCTCCACTCCACCAGTTCCCCTGCACTGTCACTGTCACACAGGCCTCTAAAAGCATCTCTCCACTCCACCAGTTCCCCTGCACTGTCACTGTCACACAGGCCTCTAAAAGCATCTCCCCACTCCACCAGTTCCCCTGCACTGTCACTGTCACACAGGCCTCTAAAAGCATCTCCCCACTCCACCAGTTCCCCTGCACTGTCACTGTCACACAGGCCTCTAAAAGCATCTCCCCACTCCACCAGTTCCCCTGCACTGTCACTGTCACACAGGCCTCTAAAAGCATCTCTCCACTCCACCAGTTCCCCTGCACTGTCACTGTCACACAGGCCTCTAAAAGCATCTCTCCACTCCACCAGTTCCCCTGCACTGTCACTGTCACACAGGCCTCTAACCCATTTTGGGCGGGAAGCCCCTTTTGGTGTTTTAAACATTATGTTATGCTTTAGCTATTGAAAAATAGCAGATCTACGAGCTCGTAGGTCTGCTATTTTTGAAAAGTCGTGAAAATGTGGCACAAATCTTTGAATATATATTTCAGAGCGAACATTTTTAACTAAAATATTTGCTTCTGGGGAGGGTCCCTGGAACTACATATTTTGAGATGGGGGTCCGTGGCCCAATAGAGATAATTCTGGGGGTCCTCGACATGAAAAAGGTTGAGCACCACTGACATAGAAACATGGGTTTTTCTGAAAAATGTTAGGATTTAGAAGCCTTTTTTTTAATCGACCTCAGTCCAAAATGGGTTAAAAGATGCCCTGGCATTCCGGATGGAGATTCCATTCCCCCGTAAACAATTCTGGCATTGAGCAAGGGGGTGGTTAGGGAGCAGCCGCGGTATTCCCACCATGGCAGCACGGAGGATAATGAGGTAGAATAGACTAAATGGAACTCTCCTTCAGGGCTGTTTGGGACAACAAGTTGAGTGAAACTATACACGTATTAGCACTGCAGTGAGGGGGACACATAGGCTGTACCTCATTACGTGAGCTGAATGTCGTACTATATCCAGACGGCACACAGTCTTCATCATAAAACATGCAGGGACAGCATTCCAACATCTATGGACACAGATTATGTCATAAGAGTGACAACAGAAATGACACTTTCCAAATATTACAGGCAGCTAGTAGTACGCAGAGGAAATTAATCAAATCAAAAATAATATTTTCTTTTCTTAGTTTCTTTGGCATGTGCGTGTAAGGAGGAGATCCCTGAGCTGAGCTCACTGGTACATCAGTGACATCTGCTTGGCAGAGGGTGTGTTTGCATCCATAGTAAAACCAGCCAAAAAAAAACCTCAATCCCTGTGTGTGTGTTTTTGTGGCTTTCGCCTTTATTTTATATATATTCTTGGAGGGACAGACAGTAAGCTGACAGGAAATGGGGAGAGAGATAGGGGGGGGGGTGACATGCAGCAAAGGCCGTCGGGATCGGGAGTCGAACCCGCGGCACACTGCCAGACTGGATTACCAGCCAAGGTGCCTGGACCGCTGAGCCACGGCCCAGGCCAAGTTGACAAATTTGACAAAAAGAAAATGTATGAAGTAATGGTTGTAAAGATTATACAGATTTTGACAGCTTTACCATCTCTGTTGTGTTATGTTTTCCAAAGCCCTAGAGCAGGCGTAGGCAACCTTTGGCACCAAGGATGGTGATCACTGGCACACTGGAATAAGTGTGAGAGACAGTCAAATAAATAAAGTCCCTCACATTTGTATGTAAATTACATCCTGCACATCATTCTACATTCTTTAACCCATTCTAGGCGGGAACCCCTTTTGGTGTTAGCATTATGTTATGCTTTAGCTATTGAAAAATAGCAGATCGACTGACACAGAAACATAGCTTTTTTCAGAAAACTGTCAGGCTGCAGTAATCCTGGTCTCTAAACAAACTGCCTCCCCCTGGCCAGCCAGGGCGCCTGATGGAGGGGAAAGGAACTGGTTGGAATAACGTGTTCCTTCCACGCGCTACGTCCAACCAGGGAAACTCCCCCTGTCACGTGTAAAGGAGCAACTTGGACACTCAGGCAGGAAGGAAGCATGAGTTCAAGTCCGTTGCTCTCCCCATGTCCCCCATATATGGGGACTAGGTTGGCGGAGGGTGTGTAGAGCCCAGGATCACATTAGATAATTGGCACAGGGGTGAAAAAATGGGTTACAAAAATCGAGGGATAAAGATTTAGAAAAAAAAATAAAACTGTCAGGCTGTAGAAGACATTTTTAGAATCTGATCTCAGGTCAAAATGGGTTAAAACTCTGAACTCTGACTGCATGGGGAGAGAGTCGAGTCATTGCTCTGAGTCAGAGCCTCTGACTCTAATGATCATTATGAATAACGTCGTGAGACAACATTTATAAAAGGAAGGGAAAAGGTTCTATTTGTGTACAATAAAAATATGTTGGAATTTTCTATGTGGTGCAGAGATTCAAATAGGGTGCATTTTGCATCCCAAAACGCAGTTTATAGTTAAGGGACGCAATAAAACAACGACCTCTGGATCCACGGGATGCACTACTGTACTCGGCATGTACAGTAAAAAATCACACCCGTGTGAACTGAGTGGTGTAAGGTTTTATATAGCATGATCAGTTGTGGTCTGACGTAATGTCTGACGTAATGAAATCACACCCGCGTGAACTGAGTGACCACTTTCCTAGATCTAGGCTATTGAGTTCAGCGTTGAGCATCTCTGTTTCTCTGGTGGTTAGTTGAAAAAAAAATATGTTAAGTAAAAAAAAAGCTATCATTTTTGATAAATGTATATAAAAAAAATATAAAAAAATATATATATAAAAAAAATATATATCAGTTATTATAATCACATTTATTTATGTAAAGAATCAATTAACTTGCATTGTTTTTTATCGATTTTATTTATTTCTAATGCTGAGATACTTACATTTTTCTTTGTGTTATTTGTGTTTATTTTAATACTAATTCTAAACGAAACAATCTCTGATTTTAATTCATCTAAATGTTCAATAAACTTATTCCTATTATTAATATTCAATTCAATTAAATGATCTTCGGACTCACCCAACATTTTGGCAATAATATCATGTTGACAAGTTATCCATAGCTCTTCATTCTTCATTACTATATCTTGTGTTTTTAAAATTATCTTTAATCCTGATTTACAGGTCACAGATTTGGCATTGCATCCAAAACAAAAGTACTCTTTATTCTTCAATGCAATGACAACATCACAACTTTTACATTTACCCATTGACGAATCTTCCAACTTAAAATCAGTAATCCTTCCAAAATAACTAATTAATATAACTGTTTCTAAGTTATGTTCACTGTTCATATTAAAAGAAAGATCTTTTAACTCTATTGGTTTCTCACTTAATATTTCTTCCTTACCTTCTTTTTCAAACCATAATCTTAATTCAACAACTTCTGGTATATCAAGGTCTCTGTATAATATAGTATCTGGATGGGACTCTGCTTAGCATGACATATCCCATGGCTGGCTGGAAGATTGTTCTTAAATCCATAACTGCTTTTTCGGGTTTTGGAATTTCTTGTCCTTGGAATTTATGACATGTTGTAGCATAGCAAACTACTACTGGGAATTGATAGACTGTTGCAATGCTGGATGCATGAGTTTGTTTTTTTGAGAGGCTGTATGTGAATTGAATTTTTTCTATTGGTGTACAGCCAGGGTACTTTGACTGGAGTGTTGCTTGTGTTATACACCTGTTTGCCCCTCGATATTCTTCATAGAATCTAACCATCAGTTTGATTACTCTTTTTTGTTCGTCTTTGATGACTGCAGCAAGGGTTCCTCTTGAACCATTGGTCAAACCATCAAGAGTATCCAGATTGTGAATGAGCATCACCGGAGCATCGATCTTGAGCCTCAAGGTTTGGAGAAACGCTGAATTTCCAACTGTTCCTTTTACATTGAGTTTAGGTTCAAAGTTTGGAATTGTTGGATGATGATTAATGGCTTCAATTTCTATCATTTCTGTTTTAAGTTCATTTAGTCTCAGATTATTTTGTTTGTTCACTGTTGCATTAGTAGCGCTAATGTATGTTGCACCAACTGTGTCGGAATGGCCTTCAGGTCTGATTCTCGTAGCTAGAACTATTAGATCTTCTTCAGTCTGGTGACCCACTCTGAGTCTGTTGAGAATATCAGCATATGTATGTTCATCTCCTTGTCTGTGATTCTCCTCTAATGTGATGATCTCAAACAGTTCCCAATGAGGTCGGATCTGAAAGGGTATTTTGTAGTCCTCACACTGGGGTTCATCAAAAATATACCTTGCTTGGCATGGTTTGAGCTGCATTATATCACCGAAGAAGAACATTGCAAGACCTCCAAATATCTTTTCGGGTTGCAGCATGATTTCACGAAGTCGAAAATCAAGCATGTAGAGCATATCTGCTTTGACCATGGAAATTTCATCCACAATGATCGCCTTAAGGTTCTTAAGCTCTATCCTTGTGTTGTCGCGTTTCTTATCACTCAATGGATAGTACTGATTACCGAAGTTGAACCCAAACGTTGTGTGTAGTGTTTGACCTCTGATTTTAGAGGCTGCTGTTCCAGTTGGGGCAGTGACCAACACATGTGGGTATTCTGGGTTGTCACCACTCTTATGTAGAATCTGATGAATCCATTGTTTCAGGATATTGATGACAGTAGATTTTCCACAACCTGCCCCGCCATTTACCATCAGCATTGGAGATTTTGGTAGAGGATTTTTCTCTTTTAATGCCTTAACAAGATCTCTTGCATATTTTATGCCCTTTTCCACAACCTTCCTCTGATGATAGTCAAGGTTTCTTGTCTTTGTCCAAAGGATGTCTATAGCGTCTATTTCAATAGGTCGAAATGCTTTTTCCGATTGATTACATTCTTGTGGTAGTGCATGATTATCAGGATCAAGGTGATGAAAATCTGGATGAGGTAGAGGACCTAGCAGATTACAGTCAAGAATGTCTTGCTCCCCTTCTGGATTTAACATGGCCTCCACCTCTGTATTTCGTGCAGACTCTTGTACTGCCAGCCTTGCTTCTTCCATGCTGTTTAGGTGTTCCATGACATGTGTCTTAACCATTATTATCTCTTGCTGTAGCTTTGTGTATTCTGCATTTTTGTCATTTTCATCTAAAATACTATCAATTCTTCGAAATGTCTTGAATCCATATTTCTCAGTCTTTGAATAAAGTAATATTGATCAGTGAGTTTAACTTCTCTTGGATAGTGTAAGTTGAATTTTCCATCAGGATACTTCATTGGAAAAGCCATGGAATCCCAGTCTTTACTATATAGGATATTTTCTGGAATTTTTCCTTCACCAGGCGCAAATACAAGCACATTTGAATCTCTCTGCTGGTTTTCATCGTGAAATGCCTCTGGACATCTTGCCGTTACACAGACTGAATGGTCATAATCAATTTGAAACTTTCTGATCGGGTCATTCTCTCTGTATTCTGCTTCTTCTTTCTCTTCATCATTTTGTATTTCATTTGTCTCTACCGAGTCTGCTGTATCAACATTCTGCCCATTGGTGTCCCTACTGTTTTGCGATACGTGTTGTTGAATGATGGATATGTCATCAATATCATCGGAGATAATTATATCATTAACCTCATCAAGACTTTCATCCATAATTGCATCTTCATTTATGTAGAGAAGGTGTGATCCTAGAAGGTCCCTCTGTTCACATTTCTTTCGGAAGATGGAAGGATCTGAGTAGAATTGATAATGAGGGTTTGCACTGTCCTTCAAAAACTGCATTGCTTCGAACAGTTGTACAGGATTTATAGTTGTGTGATGAACATAATTCTCGTACGTCTTCTTGCGCTTCAGCTTGACATCAATGATAATTATACCAGCGTCAGATGGAGTCCTGGGAAGAGTTTGCAAAGTGTTCATCACATCATCGTCTCCTATGGGGATGTTAATAAGTCTGTCTTTCACAGCTGGCATCAACGAAACTGGAAGTCTGAATATTTTCTGAAACAAGATCTTCTTGGAAATAAGATTATTTGACAATTCTGACAGTTGGAGATGGCTCGGTACAAAGATAACCTTCAGACCATTAGCAGCTGACATGGGTGGCATTTCTCCTTTATGAAGATATTTCTTACAAGTGTGACAGAGATACCAGTTTGCGTTAAGATCAATGTAGACACTGAATTTAGGATTCTTCAATTTCTTTTCAAAAATGTCTTCAAATAAATTGACAATTTTGTCATTGCATGTTCTTTCAATAGAACTACTGATATTGTCATCAATGATGGTAACTCCATTTTCAAACATCATTTGTTCACAACAACAGCACGGGAAGACTGGACGATATTTGACATACCTTCTGAAATTTTCTAGCCTGTCTTGTCGTGTTTGCCCTTTCTGCATCCTGGCTTGTTTCCTGTGTGTTGCAATGTTTTCTTTTTGTTGAGGTGTTCTTTTAGTCCTTCCAAGTGTCATCCTTTCTTTGTTTTTCTTTCTAACCTCTTTCTGTGTAATTTTTTTCTTCTTTGGTCTTTCTTTTTCTACTCTTCTTATTGAATTTCGTAATCGCTGAATTTGACGTTTTTCTTCGTCACCTCTGTCTGTAGTTTTAATTTGGAGCACAGTGGTTTTCATGTGTGTTACAATGTTTTTGTTTTCAAGTTCTTTGTGTTGAGGTGTTCTTTTAGCTCTTCCAAGTATTTTCCTTTTAGTCCTTCCGAGTGTCATCCTTTCTCTGTTTTTCTTTCTAACCTCTTTCTGTGTAATTTTTTTCTTCTTTGGTCTTTCTTTTTCTACTCTTCTTATTGAATTTCGTAATCGCTGAATTTGACGTTTTTCTTCGTCACTTCTGTCTGTAGTTTTAATTTGGAGCAGAGTGGCTTTTTTTTAATATCAATTTTATGTTGTTTCATTTTATGTGAATGGAAAGTATCGTCTTCTGATGTTCTTTTCCTTGAAAATGATCTGTGACCATGCAGTTGATTCAACTGGGGTGTTTGTCAGCCTAATCAGCTATGAACTGTGGTCTGGTCAGGAGGGTCTGGCTGGGGTCTGGTCAGGAGGGTCTGTCTTGGCAAAGAGCAGCCGTCTTGTCTATTGGGCTCCCACCGTCTTTAAAGATCGGGTCTGGTCAGGAGGGTCTGTCTCGGCAAAAAGCAGCCGTCTCGTCTATTGGCCTTGTCTGATTCTGATAGGGTCGTCTTCGGGTCTGGTCAGGAGGGTCTGTCCCGGCAAAGAGCAGCCGTCTCGTCTACTGGGCTTCCCACCGTCTTTAAAGATCGGGTCTGGTCAGGAGGGTCTGTCTCGGCAATATCTTTGGCTAGGTAGACTCGTCTTCTGATGTGATGATTTGTGACCATGAAGTTGATTCACCTGGAGTTTTTGTCCGATGTGAGGTATTATATAAGGTAAGGTATTATATACCCTGATCAGCTCTGATCTGACGTAATGAAATCACACCTGGATGTGATTTCACAACTGGCTTTTTTTGTGCAGAGAAAATGACCACGGTTGCTACGGTCATCCAGTTCACCCGGGTGTGATTTAATTACGTCAGAAATTATTTTGAACATAGCAACCGTGGTCATTTTTTTATGCACACAAAAGCCAGTTGTAGGAGTGGTTTACACCACTCAAAAATAATCCACGTCAAAAGAAAATCTCGAAAATAAATTGCGGTAGTTCATTTTGCTCGCTTTAGTTATAATAATCATTTCTTCTTCTGTTTTCTACATGAATATAACCACATTATAACCATATAAAATGAAATGGGAGTTAAATGCTGCAATTTGTAAAAATGGCAAAATATGACTCCTAACGTTGTTGAAGTGGGACTCATAAAATGTCCCTGGGACTCTAAAAGACCATCCCTGCATCCCGGGACTCATTACATTGAAAACCTATTTACATCACTGGTGGTGTCATTCAAATTAACGTCGACATGGCACAGTGGCACACTGCCATTTAGAAAATACAAACATGGCATTTTGTTTCCAAAAGGTTGCCAGACCCCTGGCCTAGAGCACAGGCCCCAAGTAACAAAGCATCGCCTGAAAGCGAGCGAGGCCTATTGTGGGTCACACTCATTCACTGAGATTGTATCTCTAGTGACAGTTAGGGTTCATTGGATGCCCAGTTCCCATGTTTCCCCCCATAGCTGTCAAAGTGGTGCTGTAGATGGTGATTAGGTTGATTGATGATGTTACTTCCTTTTTGCACAGTATAGTCAGAAGAATTGCACTAGCATCTTTGTAACTCAACAAAGCATTCTCAGTGCACCATCCAACTAAGTTTAATTGAATATTATTGAACTGAGAGACGATGCTGTAACATTATTATTATACTAATTATTATTATTACTAGTGAGATATTTCCCCCCCCCCATAAATATCTTTAATTGCCGTTCATTTGAACTTGTATAATATATTTGTGTTTTTTTTAATGAGGCCGACTGATGTAATTATTCATTACATTAATTTGAATAATTATTATGAACCTCCCCGCCAAGTGTTGTGACTGTAGCTCTGACAGTTTCTGAGAGAAAAATACTTGATGTGAGTTTTCACATTTTCCCATGTAAGTGGATGGGTAATTTTAATGCACTAATAAATTAATTATTTATCAATAATTAGTAAAATTGAAAAAAGGGCTTCGTTAAGACCTCCATATTATTATGGTCAACGCCTGTGTGAAAAGTGGGAGTGATTGGTGCAGGCAGTGAGGAGCTACGGAAGTGTTTCAGACATTCATTCATTCAGACAGACAGACATTTGGTTAATTATAGTATGATTATTATATATTTTTGCATTGTACAGTAACAGTAACCTCAAATGTACTGATACTAGAAGCTCGCGCGCCTGTGGCATGCTCATGTCTAACGCCACGCGGGCCACGCACGTCTAACGCCACACGGGCCACGTGCGTCTAACGCCACGCGGGCGACTGTGGCTCAGGAGGTAGAGCAGGTCGTCCAATGATCCATGGATCGGCGCCGGTTCGAATCCCGGCTCCTCCTGGCTACATGTCGAAGTGTCCTTGGGCAAGACACTGAACCCCAAAATTGCTCCCGATGTGCTGGTTGGTACCTTGCATGGCTTCCGCCGCAATCGGTGTATGAATGTGTGTGTGAATAGGTGAATGTAATGCACAATCTATGTAAAGCGCCTTGGATAAAGGCACCATTTACCATTTACCATATCGAGTAGTAGTGTCGCCAGTTGCTAAAAGTTAGAATAAAAACTGACATATAAATTATAAAACCAATATATAAATACCAAGCAGGATACATATAGATTTCAGAGGTTTATGGACCTACTCAACTACCAGTGTGGTTTCTGAGGGAATTTGTTTTGGGAGCTCAGGCTATATCAGAAAACTGCAAAGGCTAGTCTAGTATGGGCACACTTAAATCTAACACATAGGCTACTACATTATTGAACTGGTAACACATTTGAAGGTGTCATAATGTGTTTCCAGTTCAAACCTGCTGCTGAGCAATTCAAATGAACCCATTTTGACCTGAGATCAGATTCTAAAAATGTCTTCTACATCCTGACAGTTTACTGAAAAAGCTATGTTTCTATGTCAGTCGTTCTTCGATTTTTCAAAAATAGCAGACCTACAAGCTCGTAGCGCGCCACTCGGTGGCGCGCTATGGGCTTGTAGATCTTCGACTTTTCAAAAATAGCAGACCTACAAGCTCGTAGCGCGCCACTCGGTGGCGCGCTATGGGCTTGTAGATCTTCGATTTTTCAAAAATAGCAGACCTACAAGCTCATAGCGCGCCACTCGGTGGCGTGCTATGGGCTTGTAGATCTGCTATTTTTCAATAGCTAAAGCATAACATAATGCTAACACCAAAAGGGGTTCCCGCCCAAAATGAGTTAAGTTATTGGAAAATGAACTGGAACAGGAAACGGGAGACCTACAGTTATATTATGCAAGACTTTGAGACATTTGTCACATCAATTATAAATTCAAGATTTAATTCTAATAGTCGTATATCGTGAGTGAACAACGTGTTTCACTTGATGCCCTGCATGTGTGTGTTTGTACAAGCCATGGCACAGCTCCGGAATGTGCAGAACTTTTCTGCCAAGCTTGACGAATATAGTGCAGTGATTTCAGTTGCAATGTCACGTGTGACAATTGTTTGTTGTTAGATGAAACACTTTGTAGATTCCTCCTCACAATATGTCCCCCGGCCTATCTCCCAGTATCTTTCTGAATTGTAAATCATTTTTGGAGCATGCCTCCAATTCAACATATCTTTCTTCTATTCATTAGAATGGAAAAATAAATGACAGAAGGCGGATATATATACATTTAACATACGTACCGGTATGCAATGATGATGTATGTTTTATTCTTTATAAAAATATATATACATTTGACATACGTACCGGTACGCAATGATGATGTATGTTTTATAAAAATATATATACATTTAACATACGTACCGGTATGCAATGATGATGTATGTTTTATTCTTTATAAAAATATATATACATTTGACATACGTACCGGTACGCAATGATGATGTATGTTTTATTCTTTATAAAAATATATATACATTTAACATACGTACCGGTACGCAATGATGATGTATGTTTTATTCTTTATAAAAATATATATACATTTAACATACGTACCGGTATGCAATGATGATGTATGTTTTATTCTTTATAAAAATATATATACATTTAACATACGTACCGGTACGCAATGATGATGTATGTTTTATTCTTTATAAAAATATATATACATTTAACATACGTACCGGTATGCAATGATGATGTATGTTTTATTCTTTATAAAAATATATATACATTTAACATACGTACCGGTATGCAATGATGATGTATGTTTTATTCTTTATAAAAATATATATACATTTAACATAGTACCGGTATGCAATGATGATGTATGTTTTATTCTTTATAAAAAAATCCAGTGTGGTAGGACAGTGTCTCTCACCCCGTTGTCGTGCTATGGGATTTTATGTAAATTGTGCATCCTTTATGGCAATAACCAACTTTTCCCCATCCAGATTTGGCTAGATAGTGCAGAGTGGATGGGATTATGGGATGCATGGGTCAGTTCATCCTAGCATGCATTAATTGCATTAATCTAATTAATTTCTCAAATTAATTAACTCGGTTAACTCAGCTATTTTGACAGTCCTAAAATAAACCCCATATTTTCTCATGTTGCTGGTTTCCTCCTCACATTGTATGATATCTTTTCAGGGGTACATTAAGAAGACAATTTGTTTTTACCAATGTCTCTGAGAGGTACAGTTTTTAGATTTTCACTTTCCAGTTCTGAAGAATAAATGTGTTCCATTCTGTGCCAGCCAGCAAAACAAAGTATCTCTTATGACGAGTCCTTGGTGTGTCTCCCAGATTCAGACTCTCAGACTCTACAATTTCCCTTTTTATACATTTTTTATCTCACGATTTTGAAACCCATTTTTCACCCGTGTCAATTATCTAATGTGATCCTGGGCTCTACACACCCTCCGCCAACCTAGTCCCCATATATGGGACATGGGGAGAGCAACAGACTTGAACTCATGCTTCCTTCATGCCTGAGTGTCCAAGTTGCTCCTTTACACCTGACAGGGGGGAGTTTCCCTGGTTGGACGTAGCGCGTGGAAGGAACACGTTATTCCAACCAGTTCCTTTCCCCACCATCAGGCTGGCCAGGGGGAGGCAGTTTAGAGACCAGGATTACTGCATGTTTTTTGTGAGGGCACCTACCCTAGGGGACACGGGGAGAACATGCAAACTCCACACAGAAAGGCCCTTCTGAAGTTGTTCCAATATATCTCCAAAACCCTCCACTCCTCCAGGCATGGCCAGCTCCACACACAGCATATGAAGTAAGACTTTGCATCTTGGCAGCTGGGGGAGTCATTATTGAATACTTTATCGATGTATCTCTATAATTATTATTATTGTTATTTATTACATTCTTTACATTTTTATCCCATGATTTTGGAACCCATTTTTTCACCCAGCGGACTGACCTCATGCTTCCTTCTATGCATGAGGAGTCCAAGCTGGCCTTTAGTAGAGAAGATGTTGAGAAGATGTTTTTCAAATGGGGTATATGTGGGAAAATCCTCATATTTCCGACCTGTGCCGCCGTGATAATCCATTCCATAGTTATGGCCCGGGCAGTTGAATGTGGCTCGTTTTCGCCAAAAAAAACACCAGAAAGCAAATCTTTTAGCATTATCCGAAACCAGCTGGAAAATGTCAAATCGTTCACAGGCTGCAGTAGAGCGCCCTCTACCGTAAAACATTGATAACACACAACGATAATCTCATCATTGGCAACGTAAGCCTAAGAAATCTTGTCGATAATAGACCTCAAAGTCTCAAACCATTACACTTGTCAAGTTAGAAATGTTTCTTCATTCATTCTACCATTGAATTCAGCTATTCAGTTATTTAAAAGTCCCTGTTTCAAATATAATACACTATTGTACCAAATGCTTTATGTCAAATGTCACAAGAGGGACATTGTTCTGCTCCACAGGCAGCTAACAGTGTAGTGGTCTGGAATTCTCTATCAGGGAGGTCACCAAGGAAGAATCTTCACCTTCTTGAGCAAATGATATTATTGCCATGTTGTGCTATTACTGAGGATGAAGTTTATCATAAACTAGTGATTTAAAGCAGGGGTTCCCAACCTTTCTGTTAACAAAGGACCGGCTGACGGTTCTAAAAACTATCGCGGACCGCCTAGGGCATTAAGCAACTAGTCGACTAGTTTACTAGTCGACTAGTTTACTAGTCGACTAGTTTTTAAATGTACAAATATTTATTTCCAAAAGAAAAAGAAAAAAAATATTTTTTTTAGTCGACTAGTAAACTAGTCTAGTTTACGACTAGTTTACTAGTCGACTAGTAAATCCACTAGTCGACCTTGTTGGTACTAGTTGACTAGTTGATAAGAAAAAAAAAAGTTTTTTCTTCTTTTTTCCCCCGATTTTGTAGGCCTCAAGATCAGGTAGATTATAGTTATAGTCACCAATGTACAGTTTTTAAATGTACAAATATTTATTTCCAAAATTAAATACAAATAATAGGTAGTTAAACAACTAGTAAACTAGGCAACTAGTCAACTAGTAAAAAATAGAAGTGAATGCCCTACGGACCGCCATTGGTTGGGGTCACGATAGTCGTCAGTCACGGTAGTCGTGCGTCAATTGACTCGCAGACAATCAATGACAATTTCTATTGTATCAACAAGGATAGTGTGATTAATGTCGGTATCAGAAATTACTTGCATAGGTGGAAAACTTTAGTTAAACTTGCGAAGTGATGCATAACTGGGTCACATCTTCTGAACTTGAATGTTGCCCAATGTCACAATTGTCATGACAATTAATTGTCAAGTAAAATGTCATGATCGTGACTGCCCTCTGCCCTATGCAGGCAATACGCTAGCTAGCCTACTAGGGTTATCCCATGTCAGACAAATGTTTCACACCTCAAAACTGTTTTACTACATTCTTGGTACTCTATCCTTCATCCCTGCCTTTGCAGCAAGGCTTTCTTTGAATGGAGCTATAACCCTTTTAGGCCTGACCTCAACATTTAAAAAAGAATATTCTAAATCCTCCAGTTTTCTGAAATAAATATTTTCACGATTTTTCAAAAAATAGCAGACCTACAAGCTCGTAGCGTGCCACTCGGTGGCGCGCTATGAGCTTGTAGATCTGCTATTTTTCAATAGCTAAATTATAACATAATGTTTTAAAACACCAAAAGGCGTTCCCTTCCCGGCTTCCCGCCCAAAATGGGATAATGAAGGTGAATTGGGTTAGCAGCAAGGTCGCATTTCTGATATTGGTTCTCCAGAGACTGATGAAAGGACTGTGTGGGGTCAGGTGACAAGAACAAGCAGACAGAGGAGGGCGAAAAAAAACTCTGAAATCCTTGTAAAGGCTGTTTCACACATTGATTTTTGTCTTGGGTTTCTTTTGGGCGGCTAAATTGCTGACTGAAAGACTACACATCGACGGACAGTTGAGAAGGTTGTGGGCATGCGGAAATGAGGGTCACAATGTGAGACGGTAACCTTGTGCCTGTTTATGGTGTGCAGTGCAACAGTCAGACAGGCAGGACTCAGTGTTTATGGTGTGCAGTGCAACAGTCAGACAGGCAGGACTCAGTGTTTATGGTGTGCAGTGCAACAGTCAGACAGGCAGGACTCAGTGTTTATGGTGTGCAGTGCAACAGTCAGACAGGCAGGACTCTAGTGTTTATGGTGTGCAGTGCAACAGTCAGACAGGCAGGACTCAGTGTTTATGGTGTGCAGTGCAACAGTCAGACAGGCAGGACTCAGTGTTTATGGTGTGCAGTGCAACAGTCAGACAGGCAGGACTCAGTGTTTATGGTGTGCAGTGCAACAGTCAGACAGGCAGGACTCGGACATCTAGTGTTTATGGTGTGCAGTGCAACAGTCAGACAGGCAGGACTCAGACATCTAGTGTTTATGGTGTGCAGTGCAACAGTCAGACAGGCAGGACTCAGTGTTTATGGTGTGCAGTGCAACAGTCAGACAGGCAGGACTCAGTGTTTATGGTGTGCAGTGCAACAGTCAGACAGGCAGGACTCAGTGTTTATGGTGTGCAGTGCAACAGTCAGACAGGCAGGACTCAGTGTTTATGGTGTGCAGTGCAACAGTCAGACAGGCAGGACTCAGTGTTTATGGTGTGCAGTGCAACAGTCAGACAGGCAGGACTCAGTGTTTATGGTGTGCAGTGCAACAGTCAGACAGGCAGGACTCAGTGTTTATGGTGTGCAGTGCAACAGTCAGACAGGCAGGACTCAGTGTTTATGGTGTGCAGTGCAACAGCCAGACAGGCAGGACTCAGTGTTTATGGTGTGCAGTGCAACAGCCAGACAGGCAGGACTCTAGTGTTTATGGTGTGCAGTGCAACAGTCAGACAGGCAGGACTCAGTGTTTATGGTGTGCAGTGCAACAGTCAGACAGGCAGGACTCTAGTGTTTATGGTGTGCAGTGCAACAGTCAGACAGGCAGGACTCAGACAGTGTTTATGGTGTGCAGACTAGTGCAACAGTCAGACAGGCAGGACTCAGTGTTTATGGTGTTCAGTGCAACAGCCAGACAGGCAGGACTCAGTGTTTATGGTGTGCAGTGCAACAGTCAGACAGGCAGGACTCAGACATCTAGTGTTTATGGTGTGCATGTGCAACAGTCAGACAGGCAGGACTCAGACATCTTCCATTGGACAATTACTCACTAGGTTTAATCTGACAAATGAGGAACATTTTTGAGTGGTGCAACCACTCCAAGGAACAGCAATGTCCGTGTCAACCGTGTGTTCAACCGTGTGTTCATGTTTGTGTGTTTGTGTGTGACTATGAGCACCAGTACCAAAAGTGGCGCTGTTGTGCCAGAAACAGAGAGAGAGAGAGAGATAGTGCTGCACTGTTGCCTGCTAATGAGAGAGAGAGAGAGGGGGGGGGGGGGATTTGCAACACTCAGAGTCAGTTCACACGGGTGTGATTTGTTTTTGTATATGAGGGTGTATGATGAGATGTTATGTGTTTATTTTATTTTATCTAATGTTTATTTATTTTCTAATTCCAAAATTCAATATTCCACTTTGCCTCAAATCATTACAAAACAAAGCAAAGTGATAGAGGTGGAGTGAAGTCATCTTACAGCTATAGGTTCATTATGAACAATTGTGTTTTAAACTTCATATTCAATAGAGGGTATGCGTGTGACATCATCATCAAACCAGGAAGTTATGCAGGAATGCCCACTGAGTGGCTAAAAACTGCTTTTGGCCTCGACAGCCCATGCATCCAAACAGAAAAGTCATATCTAATTGCATTAAACAATGTTAAACTCACCTTTCCTGTCACTTTGCCATTCACTTTAAGCATACGCATACCCTCTATAGCTAGCAGAGCTTGTTTATCCCATTTTGACCTGAGATCAGATTCTAAAAATGTCTTCTACATCCTGACAGTTTTCTGAAAAAGCTATGTTTCTATGTCAGTCGTTCTTCGATTTTTCCAAAATCGAACCTACAAGACCTACAAGCTATGAGCTTGTAGATCTGCTATTTTTTAATAGCTAAAGCATAACATAATGCTAACACCAAAAGGGGTTCCCGCCCAAAATCTATCTATCTATCTATCTATCTATCTATCTATCTATCTATCTATCTATCTATCTATCTATCTATCTATCTATCTATCTATCTATCTATCTATCTATCTATCTATCTATCTATCTATCATGTTCCCACTGTCAGAACAGAATGTTGGACACATGCTTTTACCTACAATATGCTGCAGCATTGTCTTGGACTCTAATACAAAACAATTATATTTTAAGCAAAATGTCATCATTTGGAATTGGTCATTTAAATGAACAAATTGGACACATGCTAGCCAAGAACGGCACATCTGTAATGCATCATTACATTTACACAGTGTGTGTGTGTGTGTGTGTGTGTGTGTGTGTGTGTGCGTGCGTGCGTGTGCACGCGCATCTCTGTCTGGCGCCGTTAGAAATCAAACTTGGCGTGTGTGTCCCAGATGACCTGGGGGTGTGCAAAGTTGAGTGGCTATTTGGTCAGATCTACGGTTTCCAAGAAACGAGAAACCACAAATGTCTGCAGAGGATGCACCAAATATCTGTGTGTTTTATTACTGGAGTCACTGGAGTGTAGGCCCCAGCTTCTCCTGATTGGTCAACAGTCACTGGAGTGTAGGCCCCAGCTTCTCCTGATTGGTCAACAGTCACTGGAGTGTAGGCCCCAGCTTCTCCTGATTGGTCAACAGTCACTGGAGTGTAGGCCCCAGCTGCCCTGATTGGTCAACAGTCACTGGAGTGTAGGCCCCAGCTGCCCTGATTGGCCAACAGTCACTGGAGTGTAGGCCCCAGCTTCTCCTGATTGGTCAACAGTCACTGGAGTGTAGGCCCCAGCTTCCATGATTGGCCAACCCGACCTAGCAGCCTCACGGATTGTGGCGCTGATTGCCTGGTCGTTATACCTAAAGCAAGATCAAAATGCTCTCGGGCAGGACGCCAACTGTGAAACAGCAATTCGTTTTGATTACGATTCTTCTGTATCATTTTGACTGTTTTTCGTTTTCAATGATCACTTTTAGTGATGTCCAATGAAGAAGGTGTATTTTCCTTAACCCATTTTGGGGGTGGGAACCCCTTTTGGTGTTAGCATTACGTTATGCTTTAGCTATTGAAAAATAGCAGATCTACAAGCTCGTAGCGCGCCACCGAGTGGCGCGTTACGAGCTTGTAGGTCTGCTGTTTTTGAAAAATCGAAGAACGACTGACATAGAAACATAGCTTTTTCAGAAAACTGTCAGGATGTAGAAGACATTTTTAGAATCTGATCTCAGGTCAAAATGGGTTAATCTCGTCGAGACACCTCATATATAAACTAGACACAGTCTGTGTCACGGGGTAGCCCCATAGAGTATATAAAAGGATAGAGACTGAACTGGCGCGAAGCTCCGCCCCCCAGCTATTCATGTCAGTGGAAGTTGCTCAGTGGCGTTTTGAAGCACCCGGAAGACTGCCGGAAGTACCGTCTCAGAACGTCTACTTCCGCATTTGACCACCAAATTTTGGTGGTCAAATGCGGAAGTGCAACCGAGCGCTCAATGTTAAAGCCCAGCTGCATGGGGTTTCCCGGTCATGAATCCACGGGTCCGCCTGTAGTCCCTCCTCCTACCACTAGGGCCCAGAGCTTCAACGTTGAATAGCCTCACTGGCCCCTTGGTGTCACGGCGTAGCCCGGGCTCTATTACACAGGCCTAGCAGTCAGCAGTGTTGTTTTTGGCAGCAAATGTCTATGTTAGTCTAGTCATATAGTCTTTGGAATGAAACTTAATTTAGTTTTAGTCACATTTTAGTCACCTGGAATGTTTTTAGTGTTAGTCTAGTTTTAATCGACTAAATACCATAAGATTTTAGTCGACTAAATCTACAGTTGATTTAGTCGGCTAAAATGTTGTTTCGGCGGGCCTTGATGCCGTCGTAATGGCTGGTTCTACAAGATCACAACACGTAGATTGTAGATCTGCTATTTTCAGCATTCAAACAAAGTGTAAAATGATTTATACTGGGTCTCCACTTTTGTCCACTAGTCCCTTCCTAACATTTTAGTCTAGTTTTTATTTGTTGACGAAATAGGCCTATCTCACAGCCCGCTTTCCACGCCCACTTCCGGTAGATAGTGGTGTCATTTAACATTAGCATTTACACGTTTTTTTCTCTGGAGAATCTAAGTACATTTTCTAATGTAAAAATGTGACAGACCAATATTATTATGAAGCAAACAAGATGGTAAATCAGCTCGAACAGATATAACAAACCTTACCTTGAGAAAACAAAAGTTGTAGACTTCTTAAATTACCTCTGTTAACATGTAGCGTCTATGGAGTGACGTCACGCTATCACCACTAACCCCGAAAGGGGGCGTATTAAGGGGGCGGGGAAATTCTGTGAGATAGGCTTATTGTCAATATATTTAGTCTTAGTTTTAGTCATCATAGCTTTAGTTTTCATTTAGTTTCCATTTAGTTTTCGTCAGTGAAAAATGGTAGTCGACGGACATTTTTCGTCTCAGTATTAGTCGACGAAATCAACAGTGACAGTCAGTAGACTGGCAGCCAAAACTGTGGCCATCCGTCTGTCGGATGAGGTCAATCTCTCTGGGGGTTTGACCCAGCCCTTGATGTCATCGATGGTCCCCGGGCCAGTTAGCGTTAATAGGTTGAGCTGTGTCTGAACATAGCATTAGTCTTATCGACACATGGATCAGATTCCACAGCAACACACCCTGGCCCCGACTGTTGTGTGTTTATGTCATCATTCAGAATGTTTGCTCTTGCTGTTGAAATACACTGGCTTGGAAATCTTCCCCAATCAATCAATCTACGCCTCGGTATCTCCTTTATTAGATATGCTTAACCCATTCAATCTACGCCTACGGTATCTCCTTTATTAGATATGCTTAACACTTTGAGAGCCCACGCAAAACTGCCCAAAAATCACTTTCACCTAGAAAATCCATTCACATCTTTTATAATTCAGCTGACTGGAGACACATGCTGGAACTTTTTACTTTCAAATGTTTTATAGTTTCTGAGTTATTTAATTTAAACACCAAATGCATTCTCAATGGCGAAAACACAAACTTTGGCACCACGTATTAAAAAAAAAAAAAATCATTGTTTTGATTTTTTTTGATTAAAAAATAAAAAAATAAAAAAATATATATATATATTTTTCAAAGACGTCCACAGACGTCTTGGGCTCTGCCCGTGCGGTAATACCAAAGACGTCCACAGATGTCTTGGGCACAAAATGTGTAAAAACCCGGCAAAAGCTTTTGCACTGCAAACAAATCAGCTATTGTATTGCTTGCATTTCGTGTCAAGCAATGAGATTTAGCTTTCCTGATGTTAACAAAAAATATAGCTGGTCAAATCCTCTGATTCAGCTCCTGGAACTTAAACCCATGAACTCTAGCATCGTTATTCTGGGGCAAACAGTTGGCGAAAATAGATGATCTACAACTCACAAGGCATTGCGTTGTGACACGCTGTGAGCTTGTAGATCCGCTATTTTCGTGTAGAGGGGGAAAAGAGTGGACTCCTGGGGGACTTACAAGTACTCCCAGTTTGACATGCATTAGTCTACGGACCCTCATTTAATGGCATTTCTATCTCTGGGACCCCCAATTTATATTGTAAAATCAATGTTATTTTAACTCTTGAGAGTGTTTTGGTCCATTTGGTTCCAAACTATCATTAGCTGGGGACCCCCTGGAACTCCCCTAGGTACCCCTGGGGGTACCCTTCCCTTGGAGGTAGATGTTAGTTGAGCTGGTCACACTGGTTAATTTATTGTATTATTGTATTGTGGTGTTATAATACCTTTTTGTGTTTTTGAGAATTTGGTTTTGTCTTTGTTCCCAGAGGTCTTTCTGAGACCCAATTACCATGTTTAATTTAACATTGACAAGTTATGCTTGTTTAACATTGACAAGTTATGCTTGTTTAACAGTACAGTACAATTTTCTCTAGTTTAGTTAGCTGATGTTTACCTTGGGACAGTAATCTCCCTCCACATTTAATTATTCATTTAAACGACTAAATAGTCTGGGTCGGACAGAAATGAGGTTAGACTCATTCAAACAGACAGTTTGAGAGTAATTCCAGCAGTCTCAATGAATTATAAAGTAGGCCAGGTCAAGCAAAAACCCAATGTGTTACAATGAACAGGCCTAGTAGTTTTTGACTTGAGATGAGATGATTCACTATTGAAGTTGTAGGTACGCATGTGTCTCCTACGACAGTGGTTCCCAAAGTGGGGTCCGGGGACCCCCAGCGGTACCTGAGGGAGTTCCAGGGGGTCCCCAGCTAAATGATAGTTTGGAACCAAATGGACCCTAACGGGTCCAAAAAAATAACATTGATTTTACAATATAAATTGGGGTCCCTAATGCAGGTCAAACTGGGGGTCCTTGAAATTAAACGGGTTGAGAATCACTGCTAGAGCCATAAAAATCTTCTCTTATGGGGGTCCCTGGCATATCTCTTGAAATGGGGGTCCGTGGGGCTAATTGGTGTCAATTTGGGGGTCCTTGACATGAAAAAGTTTGGGAACCACTGTCCCACGATATACACGTGATGTTGCCAGTCCACCTCTGGTCACCGGAGGAGTTTCACCGGAACATAACATCATGTAAAAGACACTGTTTGTTGGAGTGCCTGGCCAAGCCAGAGGCACAGGGGAGGATCACTGATTGGGCTGGATTGTTTAGACCTGAGGCCGATTCTAAAAGAATCCTAAATCCTAACAGTTTTCTGAAATACCTATGTTTCTATATCAGTGGTGCTCAATATTTCATGTCAAGGACCCCTAGGATTACATGTATTTGGCCGCCGACCCCCATCTGAAAATATGTTGTTCCAGGGACCCGGCCCCCAGAAGCAAAGATTGGAGTTAAAAACTTTCACTCTGAAAGAATATATATTCAATGATTTGAGGCACATTTTCACGATTTTTCAATAGCAGACCTACCGTACAAGCTCGTTAGCACGGCACTTGGTGCCGTGCTATGAGCTTGTAGATCTGCCGTCCGTGTGTGTGTCCTTCCGTCCGTCCGTTACCAGCTAATCTCCGGCACCGTTAACCCGGTCGATGCCAAACTTTGCACACACACTCCCTGGATGCCAACGATGAACCTCTGCCCCACATTTTCCAGAACGGCCTGTTATAGCGCCACCATGAGGCAGCTTTTCACATGTTTTACCTAAAACTGCACCGATCTGCGTGAAACGTTGCATGCACACTCCCTAGAGGCCAAGGACAAACCGTTGACCTGCATTTTCCGCATCTGCCTTTTATAGCGCCAACAGGAGGCCCACTTTTGTAAAACACATTTTTTGATATTACTCCTCCAGATTCTGTCCAAAAATCTCACAAATCGTTACACACTATCTCTATGGTCATGTGCTCAAGTCGGATCTGTCCGATATTTCATATTCCATCCTAATTGGCTATAATTAGCTTTCACAGTTTGCAAGATTGCCCCGTTTTGAACAAAAGCCTCAAATCATGAACGCAGCATGCAATTTACGTGAAATCTTTCACACATTTTCTTACTAGGCTGAGGAATATATCCCACCCTTTTCACATTGGCCTGTTATAGCGCCACCAACAGGTTGATTTTTGCAAAACACATTTTTGGAACAAAATGCCTCAAAAACATGTTTATATTAATCCTAAACATTTTGCCAAACATCTCACACAGTCGTATCCTCCTGGTGGAGACCTGTGCCCAGAAGGGCACTTTTTCTAGTTATCACTGTACATCTCAGTCTGAACAGATTGTTCAACCCAACTTCACTCTACCCTAGTATTGATTTTGCATAGTTGCCTGCATGCATTTGCATGGATTACTTGAGTATATGGCACTTTTTTAGAGTGGCTTGGAGGAAGATTTATCCTCACAATACAGTGTGAAAGTTAACCCATTTAGACCTGAGATCGACAGTTTTCTGAAAAACCCTATGTTTTTATGTCAGTCGTTCTCAAACAGTTTCATGTCAAGGACCCCCAAAAATATACATGTAATTGGCCGCCAACCCCCATCTGAAAATATGTTGTTCCAGGGACTCCCCCCCAGAAGCAAAGATTTGAGCTAAAAACGTTGGCTCTGAAAGATTTTTCAAAAATAGCAGACCTACAAGCTGGCGCGCTATGAGCTTGTAGATCTGCTATTTTGTAATAGCTAAATTATAACATAATGTTTAAAACACAAAAAGTTACTTTTTGCCAAGGAAACTTAGTTACATTTATGCGACAAGCTTGATACGACCAATTGAGTAGTTTGTTACACAACTACCTGCAAGTACGTACCTGTGGTTTGTAGACGATGGTAACAAATACAAATGTAGGATGTCATTCTGTATGTTTTGTATCAAATACTAGTACACGCACACGCAGTATTCCAATAGGACATGATCAACAACACGATGCTAGTGATCCATAGGGAATCCACACCCTGTCTTTATTTCATTTTATTTACTTTTTTTTTTTTAATAGGGATGCCACGAAAGGGAAATTCTTGGCCGAAACCGAATACTGAATATAGGAAACAGTTGGCCGAAAACCGAATATCCGAATATGATTAATATTATATATCTTTTTTCTTACCATTGCTGTCATGGCTGTACCTTAAAGCTACCTGATTTATGGCAAAATAAATGGTTATGGCAAAACTTAACTTAAATAATAATCACTATTATGGGTCCATAAAACATTTATTCAGCTCTTTTGAATGCATTAATTGCATACACTATTTGGTGATATATTTTCTGCCTATTCGGCTCCCATCTGGGAACTCTCAGGCAGACTTGATGCCCGGCCACAAAACGGTCTGGCCAATCAGCGGCAGCTAGAGGCGGGATCAAGGTAGCACTGTATGCCTTGATGCCTATGCCTTTAGACTGTAGAAGTACAAGGATGCCAAGTGAATGCCATTAGGGCCGGGCGGCTGTGGCTCAGGAAGTAGAGCAGGTCGTCCAATGATCCCTGGGTCGGCGGTTCAAATCCCGGCTCCTCCTGTCCACATGTCGGAAGTGTCCTTGGGCAAGACACTGAACCCTACATTGCCTCCAATGAGTCGGTCGGTGTGAGCTCGCCACCATTGGTGTGTGTGAATGTGGGAAGTGAGGACGCTGGCGTCGACTGTTCGCCGCTTCACCTCCCAATGTATGAATGAATGAACCATTGTAAAGCGCTTTGAGCACTTGGAAAAGCGCTATAAAAATGCAATTCATTATATTCTTGGAAGGATGGAATGGTACAACTGGTCTACACACACACTGCGTGATGTAGAGTTTGAAGTGTCAACATCTTTGTAGCTTACGAACCTTTAATCTGGCCATCGAGGGCAATGGTGTAGCTTTCGAGATAATGTAACTAATGACACCCTGCTTGTGAGAATAAAGTAGTTTCATTGTGTATAGTAGATGTTTAATCTCTTTGGAGGTGAGCCACTGTCCTCTGGCAAGGTCGGGCCATTTTATGGGTTTTCTGCTGCATCAGGTATTAGTGTGAAGCTCAGCCTGCGTTGCCCTGCCTGCCTCTCTCTCGTCTCACTGCCTCTCTTATCTCATGCACACACCTTTCTGCCACTATATGCACGCGCATGCACAATTATACATGTTCACACGCACCCTAATGTATAGGCCTACATGCATGAAATGGCTTGAGTCTGTGGAGTTTGCATGTTCTCCCCGTATCCCCTATGGTAGGTAGGTACCCTCACAAAAAACATGCAGTAATCCTGGTCTCTAAACTGCCTCCCCCTGGCCAGCCGGGGCGCCTGATGGAGGGGAAAGGAACTGGTTGGAATAACGTGTTCCTTCCACGCGCTACGTCCAACCAGGGAAACTCCCCCCTGTCAGGTGTAAAGGAGCAACTTGGACACTCAGGCATGAAGGAAGCATGAGTTCAAGTCCGTTGCTCTCCCCATGTCCCCCATATATGGGGACTAGGTTGGCGGAGGGTGTGTAGAGCCCAGGATCACATTAGATAATTGACACAGGGGTGAAAATGGGTTACAAAATCGTGGGATAAAAATTATAAAAGAAAAAAAAGAAATGCCTTGAGTGGAACTGATTTACTCCTATTACCTCAGACTTGGTGAGTAGTCCCTGGATAAATAAATTAACACAACAATGCCAGGTATTAATTAATTAATTCACCCGTGTTGATGCCTTCCTTCCTGAGCTGTTATTGTTTAAGGCGAAAATTACCCCAGCACCGTGAAACCGGAAGATGGAAAGTTAAAGTTAAATCTAGACTATGTTAAATCTATCTAGAGTGGCTGGATGGTAACCGCAAGGTCGCCAGTTCGAACCCTGTGGGCTCCCACAGAGTTAGTGTCGAAGTGTCCTTGAGCAAGACACTGAACCCCCTAATTGCTCCTGATGTGCAGGTTGGTGCCTTGCATGGTTTCCGCCGCCATCGGTGTATGAATGTGTGGGTGAATGGGTGAATGGGTATGTAATGCAATCTATGTAAATCACTTGGATAATGGCGCTATATACATGCACCATTTACCACCACTCATTTTATAACAGTCCCCCTTTCCTTTCCTATCCATGTTGCGTTTCTTGATCAATCATTTTGTGTCGTTGTGTGTGTGCTGTACTAGTCAATGATCTGTTAGTCAAAATTGACAGATTATTTTGACTTATTTTGATACTGAATGACATTAGGCAGTATTACTGGGTTTTCTTAACCTTTTTTGACCTGAGATCAGATTCTAAAAGTGTCGTCTACATCCCGACAGTTTTCCGAAAAAGCCATGTTTCTATGTCAGTGGTTCTTCGATTTTTCAAAAATAGCAGACCTACAAGCTCATAGCGCGCCACTCGGTGGCGCGCTATGAGCTTGTAGATCTGCTATTTTTCAATAGCTAAAGCATAACATAATGCCCAAAATGGGTTAAGCTATAGCAAGTAGTTGTTATTCTTTGACATACAGTACTTCAGTATTGTGTTATTTAGATATCGTCATACTGTTTTATTATTGTGTATATCTGTTTTGATTGAACTATACCTCCCCTGGGGAGCGCAGGCGAGAATTTATGCCTAGCGAGAAGAAGCCAGCCATCCACTCTCGATTCAGAACC
>NC_136789.1:30003854-30036354 GCF_951216825.1 Electrona antarctica
TTTAGATTGGGATGTGATTTAAATGTGTGTCTTGGTTAGATTGGGATGTGATTTAAATGTGTGTCTTGGTTAGATTGGGATGTGATTTAAATGTGTGTCTTGGTTAGATTGGGATGTGATTTAAATGTGTGTCTTGTTTAGATTGGGATGTGATTTAAATGTGTGTCTTGTTTAGATTGGGATGTGATTTAAATGTGTGTCTTGTTTAGATTGGGATGTGATTTAAATGTGTGTCTTGTTTAGATTGGGATGTGATTTAAATGTGTGTCTTGTTTAGATTGGGATGTGATTTAAATGTGCTGCTCTTGTTTAGATTGGGATGTGATTTAAATGTGTGTCTTGTTTAGATTGGGATGTGATTTAAATGTGTGTCTTGGTTAGATTGGGATGTGATTTAAATGTGTGTCTTGGTTAGATTGGGATGTGATTTAAATGTGTGTCTTGTTTAGATTGGGATGTGATTTAAATGTGTGTCTTGTTTAGATTGGGATGTGATTTAAATGTGTGTCTTGTTTAGATTGGGATGTGATTTAAATGTGTGTCTTGTTTAGATTGGGATGTGATTTAAATGTGTGTCTTGTTTAGATTGGGATGTGATTTAAATGTGTGTCTTGTTTAGATTGGGATGTGATTTAAATGTGTGTCTTGTTTAGATTGGGATGTGATTTAAATGTGTGTCTTGTTTAGATTGGGATGTGATTTAAATGTGTGTCTTGTTTAGATTGGGATGTGATTTAATGTGTGTCTTGTTAGATTGGGATGTGATTTAAATGTGTGTCTTGTTAGATTGGGATGTGATTTAAATGTGTGTCTTGTTTAGATTGGGATGTGATTTAAATGTGTGTCTTGTTTAGATTGGGATGTGATTTAAATGTGTGTCTTGTTTAGATTGGGATGTGATTTAAATGTGTGTCTTGGTTAGATTGGGATGTGATTTAAATGTGTGTCTTGTTTAGATTGGGATGTGATTTAAATGTGTGTCTTGGTTAGATTGGGATGTGATTTAAATGTGTGTCTTGGTTAGATTGGGATGTGATTTAAATGTGTGTCTTGGTTAGATTGGGATGTGATTTAAATGTGTGTCTTGTTTAGATTGGGATGTGATTTAAATGTGTCTTGTTTAGATTGGGATGTGATTTAAATGTGTGTCTTGTTTAGATTGGGATGTGATTTAAATGTGTGTCTTGTTTAGATTGGGATGTGATTTAAATGTGTGTCTTGTTTAGATTGGGATGTGATTTAAATGTGTGTCTTGTTTAGATTGGGATGTGATTTAAATGTGTGTCTTGTTTAGATTGGGATGTGCCAACGAACGCAAGGATGATTTAACTTTGTTGTGCAACGGTGTTGCGCACCGAAACAACATGTTCAGTGCTCGACACCGATGCACGACTAAGTATTCAGGCATTTCTCACTAAATTATACTGTATAACAACGAACCATCATGTACACCTTGACAACCAAGAAGTTACTATTCAAAATCTTTGAGGTGCAGCCATACACTGAATTACTTTAATCTTTATAATACTTTGAAAGTTTGAATACTTTGTAGATGTTATATGCACACTAAAGCCAAAGAGTAAATAATTAAACTAAACCCATTAGCTGAAACTCCAGCAGACAGCTAAACCAAATGGCCTTGTGTGTGTGCGTGTGTGTGTGTGTGTGTGTGTGTGTGTGTGTGTGTGTGTGTGTGTGCTCCGTGCGTGCGTGAGCGCAGTATGCACAATAGCAATGTTGTGCATGCACACACACATAAAGAAACAACTTAATTAAAACACCAAAATTCACATTTACTTTGTTAGATTCAGTTCCTAAAGTGCAGTAACCAGGCAAGACACTATACTGATAAAAAGGGGGTTTAAAGCCATTCAATTGGCCAGCCAAATGGGTTATCTGTGTATAATGGATTGCATTTTTATAGAGCTTTCACTTTACAATGGTCTATTAATTCACACATTGGGAGGTGAAGCGGCGAACAGTCGACGCCAACAACAACAGTTCCCACATTCACACACCCAGCGGTGGCGAGCTAGCACCGACCGACTCATTGGAGGCGATGTGATGTGATGGGTTCATTATCTTGCCCAAGGACACTTCGACATGTGGACAGGGAGGAGCCGGGATTCGAACCGCCGACACATGGATCGTTGCTCTACCTCCTGAGCCACAGCCGCACTCATTTTATCTGGTAAATCATTTACCTCGTGTTTTTGCCGTAAATCTTTATCCCACAAAAACATGAAGGCTTATTTTGACATTTGAGACAAATATATAAGTCAGTATTTGTCCAAAACCCATAACTATGCATAGGGCAGTGCAGGTTGGAGTGGAAGCAGCGTGTGCATGAGTTTGCACATGAGTGAAGATGAAAAGGCAGGAGAAGATGCGTGCTGGAGGGGCACCAACCACAGATAGAGTTGCTCGTGCTGCCTATGGGAGTCCCTAAGATGAATAAAGTGGATCCTCGCCATGTATAAGTCATGCAGTATGAAGTGTAAACACTCCAGGCTATCACCGAACAGCATGAGAGAAGGGTGAAGGATATTGGGGGGAAAAAAACACTCTAAAGGGGTTACAGAGTCTGAGGAAGGAAAGAGACAGAATATCTCTGCTGTCGGGAGGAAACCTCATAACTCCAAAATGTTCATTTTTCAGGAAATGAAAAATATAAATTTTTCAGGAAATGAAAAATATACATTTTTCAGGAAATGCAAAATAAAATTTTTTCAGGAAAAAAATCAAAAGTTATGAGGTTTCCTCCCGACAGCAACGAGCCTTCAGTATTCATCCCTTGAGGACAGGGGACAGCCCTGAAAGACAAACAGTTCCCTCTAATGGCTAATACTTCATTGTACGACTGTGCCACATGACACGTCATGTTTCTTTGGCTGAAAATCAATTATTTTCGGCCTGTGACATGGTCTTATAGGGCAAAATATAATTTTGACTTTGATAATTAAAAAAGGTTCTATTCTACAGTATGTGAGCAGAATGGGCCCAGTGGGACAGTGTTTCTGTTATTTTGAATTCATAAAATGTGAAAAATAATTAAAAAAAATGCATTTCCACAATATGTGACAAATTGGCCTATAGTGCACGCAAGAAATGTGGTTGATTGGTGTAATTAATGGTTTGCAAGATTAGTAGTGGACAGATGGGGCGAAAACATTATCTCCCCTATACCTTCTTCAATTTAACAGAGATAATAATAAATACTGATAGGCTACTATTAACCCATTTTGGACTGAGGTCGATAAAAGAATATGCTTCTAAATCCTAAAATCTTTCTGAAAAACCCATGTTTCTATGTCAGTGGTTTGATTGATTGATTGAAGAATTTATTAACAGTTTGCAGAATTACAGTACATTTCAAGCACAAACTCAATACAAAGGCTGTTAACTGTGAGTGGACGACCCAATTAAGCATTACACTTGTTTCCAATAGGGTCCACCATGTTCAAATCATCAAAACATTTAGAGACGTACAAATAGACACTTCTATAGACAGAACAGGAATTCATCATAAAGGAGGTAAAAAGGGAAAAGAAATATATACAGTGAGGGGAAAAAAGGGGGGGGCGGGGGGGGGGGGGATTCAGATTTTACGGGGGCCAGTTTCGAATTGCAGCCATCCGTAGGTGCCCTTTGAGAGCGGTTTTGAAGGAGTCAAGGGATTCGCATGTCTTAATGACAGTTGGTAGGGCGTTCCACATTTTGGTGGCATAGGAGCGAAAAGAATTTAGTCCCTTGTTTGTGCCGAATCTGGGTTGTACATGGTTCGTTGCACTCCCTCTGGTGTTGTGGGTGTGGACTTCGTTAACATTAAGGAAGTATCTAGACAGGTACATGGGTATCTTGGTGGTGTATCGAATCTTGTGGACCAGACCCATTGCAAGATGCTGTACTCTGTCGTCGACCCTAAGCCATTCCAGCCTGTCGAAGTGGGCAGGGGTGAGGTGGGTTCGGGGGGCTAGATCAAGTAGGAGCCTGACCAGTTTGTTTTGGGAAGTCTGGAGCCTGGTTTTAAGGGCCTTTGAGGTGCTGTGGTACCAGGAGGTGCATGCATAGTCAAAGAAACCCTGTACAAGGGCTCCTGTTAAGGTCTTCAAGGTGTTTTTGTTGACCAGTGAGGAGATCCTGTAGAGGAATCTTGTTCTATGGTTGACTTTTTTGATTACGTTGGTGGCCATTTTATCACCGGAAAGTATGCCTCCAGGATGGAACCTAGGTAGGTAATTTCATCTTTACGTGTGATAACATTGTCACCCACTCTAACCAAGAAGCCATTTGCCTTGCTCAACCTTTTTCATGTCAAGGACCCCCAGAATTATCTCTATTGGGCCACGGACCCCCATCTGAAAATATGTTGTTCCAGGGACCCCCCAGAAGCAAATATTTTAGTTAAAAATGTTCGCTCTGAAATATATATATATTCAATGATTTGCGGCACATTTTAACGATTTTACAAAAATAGAAGACCTACAAGCTCATAGCGCGCCACTCTGTGAGCTTGTAGATCTGCTATTTTTCAATAGCTAAATTGAGTACCACAGACGAATAACAGTCTAAGTCCACACTATTGATCCATAATATATAAATGATAGATAAGGGTTCAGGACAACGAGGCCTTTTCGTGGAGGGGTCAGTCTGAAATTTGGACTTAGACTGTTTTTCGTCTGTGGTACTCAACAATGTTTAAAACACCAACAGGGGTTCCCGCCCAAAATGGATTAAGCATGAATAACATGCGTTTCTTACACAGTGACTGGCTGAAAATTGCTGCGCGACACAGACTTTCCAGTGCCGGTCTGGGCTGGCGTGTTGCTATGGCTATGGTGGATAATCTCCACTTACTCCATCATGCTGTAGCAAAAGACTGAGACAGGATGTGAATTCTGTACACAGTTTTGACATAATGATTTAATAATAATGTTCCTGTCATAATGACTCGTTGCTATAGTAAAGACATGCATATTTATATATATTTTTTTCTATGTGAGTTGACTGTATAACATCTTATGGATTACATATTGCTTGCCTTCTCAGCTTCTCTCTGGTGCCCTATTTGGTTTTGGAGAGACATTTTGGCCTTAATGGTCAGACGAATGCACATAAAGTGCACAAAGACCTGCACGCCGTCTGCACTTTATTGCCGTCTGAATTTTATTTAAAGGTATATTCAGTGATTTCACTTAATTCAAATATCACTTATTTTTTCTTATTTTTTGGATAATCCTCCCTACCATAAAGTGTGCTGACCATATAAGGAGTTCCTCCCTGTCCCCAGTTAACCCCTGGGGTCAAAAAACCCTAGTTTCGGTTTGGGCTTTGGGTGGCAAAGCCTTCATCCAATCAGGATGAGAGGGGCCTTCCTCCAATCATGATCGAGTGGGCGGGCCTTGGTGCACGTGCTGTTGGTCTGTTGTACTTCCCCCACTGTAGAGCGTGTGCATGTGCACATCTTGTTACCGGGTGGACCGGGTTTTTTTCCAAATCACTGAATGCTCCTTTAACCCATTTTGGGCGGGAACCCCTTTTGGTGTTAGCATTATGTTATGCTTTAGCTATTGAAAAATAGCAGATCTACAAGCTTGTAGGTCTGCTATTTTTGAAAAATCGAAGAACGACTGACATAGAAACATAGCTTTTTCAGAAAACTGTCAGGATGTAGAAGACATTTTTAGAATCTGATCTCAGGTCAAAATGGGTTCAATTGAATGGTCAGGAAATGTAGTTTCTTGCAGAAACGAAACGAGCATGGCAAGTTCAAGTTTCCTCGTAATCCAAGAAAATCAGGTATTTAAAAAAAATAATAATGTACTGTATAGTTCAAGAGTAACATGTAAAGTGACCTGGTATTCAAAAGAAGTCACACTCATGTGAAGTGAGGGGCGCTCTTATCATCATACTGTACATCATCATACATCACATTCCGTGCTCAGCCAATCAAATCATCACAAAATGTCATTCCATCACTTTTGGCGTCTTCACTTTTCTGCCCTCACTTTTATCTTCAATATGTACTTTGCTCTGCCAATCAAATCATCGCTATTGCCCATTTGCAGACCGCGGCCAAGTTTCCATCAGAGTTTGGAAGCACTCGTTTTTAGTAAAGCAATGACCTGCTGCCTCTTGCATTATGTGCTAATTCAAAACAGGTGGTACGCAGGGCAGTTGAGTGATATCTAACGAGCACTTCCAAATTCCAGCACTTTGAAAAAGAATCACCTGCAAGGATACAAAGTAGCTCATACCATGTATACAGTTGATTTTTATGAAACAAACACTTTGAGGATAGAAAGAGAATAATTCAAGCTTTCCGTACAGCTGCAATGTTGGTGAGTTTGACGTTGTTTAATACAATCAGATAGGACTTTTCTGTTTGGATGAATGGGCTGCCAATGGAAGTTGCACCTAGGTAGCACCTTGCCATTACCTTATATGGTAAGATGGCTGTGGTCTGCATATGGAGAATGGTGTGATCAGCCAATCACATGCCAATGTCTGTGTTCACACAAACCCGGAAAGCTGGGCATAGGAGGGGCTAGCGCCCCTCAAAAATGTCCTTCCTAGTGGAGTAGAAGTAAAAGTATTGGAAATAGTAATAATCTGCACCCCTGCCTTTTTACACAAGAATGCTACGCATGGCACTAGGTTCCACATGGACGGACCGCATCAGAAATTTGGACCTCTATGGGGTCCTACCACGGGTCACGGACAAAGTCAGAGAGAGAAGGATGAGGCTGGCAGGGCACTGCGTCAGCGTCGGGACTCAGGCACCCAGAACTTGAGGCAAGTAAATTGACTCTATGGGAGCCAACCCAGGGAGCTAGCCACAGTTTAGCTAACAACACTGCAGAGCTCAATTAAGAACCTGATGTTAGATAGGAAATTGTGGAGGGCAGCGATCCAGGAATCCAGAGTTGGTGTTGGCCAGACCTCATTCTGCAGTAACCAACTTTGGCCAGGATCTGGACAATAAACAAAGACAATTGGCAAAGCCTTTATACATTAATTCTGTTTATTGGGAAAAAGGTATTCGGTACATTTTTCCCATTATCCCAGTAACCACTCACAAATTACATGTTAATTGTACTTGTATACAAATACAAAGTGTGTGTGCTGCAGCATGAACATAAATGTGAACCCTCACATACAATAATAGCAGGAGAACCCCATAAGAAACTGCATTTTGTCTGCCTTTTTCCCCCTTTTTCTCATGCATCTTTGCAAAAGGAGGGGTTGCGAGGCAGGGATCCATTTCGTAAAGTGATTACTGGTGGATGATTGAGGTAGGCAAGGCATGTAGAGACTAGAGACATTCTGATTGTGTTTGCCATGCGGCCAAAGCCTTATAACTGCACAATCCTAGGGCCGTAATCGAGTTCATCCTTCTGAGGTAGAAACAACAGGCTTGCTCGTAGTCAATCTCTTGATTGCTCAGTGACCTTGAACAAGGAGATAATCAGCAGGGTGTGATTGAGGCTTCGTACACACCTAGGCCTAGTTCACACCTACACAACAAATGTTCTGTCCGTGTGTGATGTCTGATTGCTGTTTGATTGCTGCTCCAATTCATTTTCAATGGGAGTCACATGGTTTGACCAAACATTTTTGTTTGATGAGGGGGGGGGGGGGGGCAATCAGCAATCAAACACAAATGTTTGATCAAACCATGTGACTCCCATTGGAAAAGCATTGTGGTGGCCCAAAATAACAAAAGAAACACCAAACATTGCTTGATTGGTGTTTGGTACGTGTGAATGAGGCCTAACATTGGCCGTGATTTGACGGATCACTGTCATTAAAGACTAAAAGATGCAGATCAAATCAGTATCCTATCCATTTTCCTATTGATTTCCTATTGCGTCATATACTCTACTGTGATTAGTACACACAGAGCATTCTACTGTGTACTTTGAGTGTACATTTGAAGATATGTAATGAATTCAGAATGATATCTGAGATGTTCACTGCACTGGCCAGTGTTGTTGATCCCCTTCAGCATCTGTTAGGCCTGACGTCGAAATTAAAAAAAGCGTTCGCTCTGAAAGAATATATATTGAAAGATTTGTGCCGCATTTTTATGATTTTTCAAAAATAGCAGACCTACAAGCTCGTAGCGCGCCACTCGGTGGCGCGCTATGAGCTTGTAGATCCCGTCCAAAATGGGTTTAAGGTCAGAACACAGAACTCAACAACCTGGTGGTAATAGTCTACTTGCCAGCCCATAGAGCCCCATTGTGAACCCGGACATGTTGAGTATACACCAAGGTTTTATGTTATAAATGTTGAGTATGGGTCCCCAGCATGTAGAAACTGCCGGATGCTAACTTGCATATGTCGAGCAATTTTCATAATTGGCATAATATGTGACCATACCATTAACAACATATAGAAGGCAAAAACAATCACAATGCTTTATGTAGCATGTGATGTGTCAAACTTGCGGCCATTCCCACTTGGTACAGGCTTGGTACAATGTCCCCTTATATGGGCAAATACAATAAGGGACCAATAGGACCTTCAGGCATGGTCCCTTATTATTTAGTGGATTTTAAATACATATGCAGTATTATAACATATTGATATTGGTCTAAGTTGTCACTAGCAATAGTCTGCAGTGCTCTGTGCTGCAGTGTTTAATACATATTTCATTACAGTGTTTGTAGAAAAATGCAATGACAGAAACTATGTCTCTCACTCTCTTTGCCTGTGAGGGAGAGAGAGAGAGAGGGAGAGAGAGAGAGGGAGAGAGAGAGGGAGGGAGAGAGAGAGAGAGAGAGAGAGAGAGAGGGAGAGAGGGAGAGAGAGAGGGAGAGAGAGAGGGGGGGAGGGAGAGAGGGAGAGGAAGAGAGTGCAAGCTCTGAATATATTTTGCACCTGGTGATTACCATTGGTAATTAATTATATACTCTGTGCTTAAACACCCATCCACTACAGCATGTCTCTGTTCAGTAGAAGATTAGTTAACACTCTAAATGAAATAAAGAACTTATAAACAGCTAAGTAGAGTGGAACTGATTTGATGTCAACCAAAGAACAAGAAGAAGAAGGAGAAAGAACAAGATTACTATACAGGATCTCCTCACTGGTCAACCAAAACACCCTGAAGACCCTAACAGGAGCTCTCGTACAAGGTTTCTTCGACTATGCCTGCACCTCCTGGTACCACAGCACCTCAACGGCCCTTAAAACAAGGCTCCAGACTTCCCAACCCAAACTGGTCAGGCTACTACTGGGCCTCACCCCCCGAACCCTACCCCACCCCTGCCTACTTTGAGAGGCTGGAATGGCTTAGGGTTGACGACAGAGAACATCATCTTGCAATGGGTCTGGTCCACAAGATTCGATACACCACCAAGATACCCAAGATACCCATGTACCTTCAACAAACCATGTGCATTGCAACCCAGATTCGGCACTAAATTCCTTTCGCTCCTATGCCACCAAAATGTGGAACACCCTACCAACAGTTATTAAGACATGCAAATCCCTTGACTCCTTCAAAACTGCTCTCAAAGGGCACCATACGGACGGGTGCAATTCGAAACTGGCCCCCCGTAAAATCTGAATCCCCCCCCACCCCTTTCCCCCCTCACTGTATATGTTTTTCCCCCCTTTTTACCTCCTCTATGATGATTTCCTGTTTTTGGCTATAGAAGTGTATATTTTGTAGGTCTCTAAATGTTATGATGAATTGAACATGGTGGACCCTATTGTAAACAAGTGTAATGCTTATGGTGTCGTCCACAGTTAACAGTTTTGTATTGAGTTGTGCTTGAAATGTACTGTAATTTATAACCAATCTGTTAATAAATACTTCAATCAATCAATCAATCAATTAATTCATCAATCAATCAATCAATCAATGTCCTTTGTTTAAAAGGTTTTTTAGTGTGCATTATGCACTATAGTCATCGGAATCCTTTCCATGGGCTTTTCAATAACAGCTCAATATTGCGTTGAGCTGAGCTGACTCCAGACAGGGTGCAATGCTTTCAATCCACATGGTGCCCTAGATCCATATCTAATATCCTCATAGGCTAGGCCTTGTACTAAACTAAAAATACTTTATTAGATGTTTTTAATCATTGGGAGGGGAGCAACCGATCTGGATACAAGTCCTAGACTGGCTAATAAGCCAAGGCGCGAATCTGCCGACAGACTGTGATATGAATCTGACTTGCCAGGCTACAGACTGTGATATGAGTCTGCCTTATATTAGCCAGGCTACAGACTGTGATATGAGTCTGACTTATATTAGCCAGGCTACAGACTGTGATGTGAGTCTGACTTATATTAGCCAGGCTACAGACTGTGATATGAGTCTGACTTATAGCCAGGCTACAGACTGTGATATGAGTCTGACTTATATTAGCCAGGCTACAGACTGTGATATGAGTCTGACTTTTATTAGCCAGGCTACAGACTGTGATATGAGTCTGACTTATATTAGCCAGGCTACAGACTGTGATATGAGTCTGACTTATATTAGCCAGGCTACAGACTGTGATATGAGTCTGACTTTTATTAGCCAGGCTACAGACTGTGATATGAGTCTGACTTATATTAGCCAGGCTACAGACTGTGATATGAGTCTGACTTATATTAGCCAGGCTACAGACTGTGATATGAGTCTGACTTTTATTAGCCAGGCTACAGACTGTGATATGAGTCTGACTTATATTAGCCAGGCTACATATGAGATGTGGCGCTGTTCATGGTGCTGAAATGTGCTCATTGTTTTTGCACAATGTATTTGAAGTTATAGTGCAATGTATAACCTTTTTCATGTCAAGGACCCCCAAATTGACACTAATTAGCCCACGGACGGACCCCCCTTTTGAAGAGATAATTATGCTAGGGACCCCCCCATTGTACGTATCTAGAGGTGATTCTCAACCTGTTTAATTTCAAGGACCCCCAGTTTGACATGCATTAGTCTACGGACCCCCCATTTAATGGCATTTTTTATATCTGGGACCCCAAATTTATGTTGTAAAATCAATGTTAATTTAACTCTGAGAGTGTACAAATGGGACCAAATACAGACCCATAAGCCCATTTGGTTCCAAACTATCATTTAGCTCAGGGACCCCTGCTGGGGGTCCCCGCCGGACCCCACTTTGGGAACCACTGTCATATTGTATCATCAGTCAATGGATGTTTCTGCAATGCAAATATCTGCTGTTTTGACAAAACACGTCGGGCGACATTGTTTATTTATTATTGGCCAAATAACATTCTATATAATACGTGTCCGTCTAACCCCCCCCCCCCCCCCCTCCATACAGCGATGACTGTGACGCGCTTAGATCGCCAATGCAAATGAGAATCCCCCCCACCCCCCGCGCGTGCACACACGCACACGCACACACACATGCACACACACACACACACACACACACACACACCGACTGCCTGCCTTCCTCTTCTTTCTATCCCTCTGCCAGCCCAGTAGATGTGAAGAGACTGAGAGAGAGAGAGAGAGAGAGAGAGAGAGAGAGAGATGGCTTATATAACACAATGCAGGAGAACCAACGATAGAGGCGTTCAGAATCACAGCACTGAGGCGAAGAACGCGATGAAATGACAGCAAAATAAAATGACAGACTGTCGGTCACGCTACTCGGCATAGAAGGGTAAGCAGCTGGATGTTCAAATATTCTATGTATGTAGCCTATACTGCGAACGAACGCTAGCCACACACAGTGCCGGTGGTTATAAGATGGAAGACGCGTTCTTAAATAGGTGTTCGTGTTTACCCTTGATACAGATTTATTTATTTATTTAGTTGGTTATTCGCCAGATTGAAGCAGATATTAAATGCCTGCAGTTATAAGGTAAAAAAGGAGTCTGCCCATTAAATTAAACCATGCATATACAGACTCGTCACTCGGTGTAACCTTAATGTTGACTATAGGCTATTCGATATTGCAACAAGTTTAATTCATTTATATGGAATATTTTAAGTTTAAGCGAAGTTCGCTTCTCCCCCCGAAAGACAGCTATAGACTATCGACTATCGAGACACATAATGCTCTGTGTGCAAACTGTTGCTTCTATCCCCTGGACCTGGAGCACGTCCTTATAACCCTGTCTGTCCCTATACCTTCCATTTAATAGGCCTACATTAAAAGTAGTCCAGATCAGGGCACGGATATCTATCTCTGTCTGAGCCCTGGCTATATATTCTGAGGAGAAACAGTGAGTGAGCATCAATCCACAAAGCCGAGCTGTTTGAGTTCCAACATGTGATGTGATGTGACTGTGAGTGACAACATGGGCATATGAGCAGCATCGCGAAGGGAGGGGAGGTCGCACTGTCTGGGCAATGATCGTGACACGAGGAAAAAACACATATAATGGGGACCCAATCAGACTTGGTTTAGCCTGCGACGTGCATTTGGTTGTCTTTTACCTTTTGCATGTATTGCATTATGTATTTATTCTGATTGTTCCTTCTGAGAATATATATTGCACCATGCACAGCATAACATTCCAGTTTGTGTGTAGGTGGTGGGGATAGTTTTAAAATAGGCTATTCATTTCAGCTAGTTGGCACAGATCAGTCTTCAATTAGTCATCATGATGATTTTCATGCAGGATATTGGTTTGGTTGTTTTTCTACAGACGAGGCCAGAAGGAGATGTTCTGCTATGAAATCCCCTCTTCATAAGCACCCTTAATACTCTCCCTAGACAGCCTTTCAGCACACCATAACATGCTTTCATGGGGATATTAACACATTTAGACCTTCTACAAAAATGTCTTCTAAATCCTGACAGTTTTCTGAAAATCCTGTGTTTCTATATGTCAGTCGTTCTCAAACATTTTCTTGTGAAGGACCCCCAAAAATATATGAAACTGGCCGCCGACCCCCATCTGAAAATATGTCATTCCAGGTACCCCCCCCCCCCCCCCTCTCCCCCCAGAAGCAAAAGATTTGAGTTAAAAACGTTCACTCTGAAAGAATATATTCAAACATTTGGGCCACATTTTCACAATTTTTCGAAAATAGCAGAACTACTATTTTTCAACAGCTAAAGCATAACATAATGCTTTAAAACACCAAAAGGGGTTCCCGCCCAAAATGGGTTAAAGTGGGATAGATTGGCTGAGATGCATGTGCTGTATTTAAATGATTGGTTGATCTTGAATCTTGAAATCTCTTGAATATAATCTTCTGAACCCAAAGATAAATATAACATATAATCATAGGCCTAATAAATACTGTATTTATTTCTCAAATCAATTTTTCTCATCAAAAGGAATAACCCGCCTGGCTCATTTCCTCCGACAAAAAATAATTACAGCGATGAATAAAGCTGAATAATTTTAAGGACAGACTTCTGAAGGTCAAACTGGGTCTGAGCGAACGTTGATGCAAAAATATATACGCATTGCTGATTATGTTGAAAGACACAAAAACACAGACACATTGAGCTGTGCTTCTCTAGTCTAATCCCCCAGGCAGGCATGCTTTCCCTCAATAGTCCTACCCTCAGTGCCATCTCTACAGGGGGCCCAGATTGGATTTTGTGCCCCTCCAGTCCAGATTGGCCAGTAGTAGGCCTACCCTAAGTTCTTCATGATTATTGTAAATATATACATGTTCAAATTAATTGAATAGTTAATAGAAATACAAGGTAATATATGCATGCAGAAGACATTATAATGCTCAACATATTTGTATTTCTTTGTTTGTTGTTGGTGCTGCTGCATAATTGTAGCCTACTTGTATAGACTTTTTCAAGCATCACTTTGTTAATAATTTTTCAAACCCCCCCCCCCCCCTATATATAACAAATAGTTTTGTTATATATAGGGGGGGGTTTGAAAAATTAAGTGCCCCCATTTGAAAAAAGTATGCCCCCCTGCTGATTTGTGCCTGGAGACGGCACTGCCTACCCTCTCCGTTTTTGATCATGCTCATATAAAGATAAATACGCTGGTATTTTAAATACAGCTGCCTGTTCTTTTGTGCCTCAGGTTTTCCAAAGGATCTTCTCTGAGCCTCTCCCTCTAACCTTTCGCCTCAGCGGGAAGGGACCATCCATCCCTGCTGTGTGACACATCACAAGGAATTAGCAAAGCATGGCAATGAAGCAGCGCCAAAGCTTCGACACTGAGACCTCGTGTACGCCGCTACGCCTGCTCCCAGATGCATCGCTCCCTTTACCAGATCCTGAGGTTGCACTGATCAAAATCACGATGAAGTTCTAGGATCCCTGGTGGAGTGGAGTAGTGGGCCGGGCCGTCCCGTGGACTTGACAAACAGAGCAAGAACAGAACAGAACGCCGTGGGAATGCTGGTGGCTCTCTACAGGCTGCACTGTTGTCTGAGGCGGGCACAGATGTTGCTGCTGTTCCTCGGCATCGCCTACCTGATGGCGGGCAGCATCCTGCTGCTCCAACGCTCCAGCCTCAGAGTGGCCCAGCAGCCGAGCCCCGGCGTCAACAACAACCTCCTCCCCCCGCCTCCTCTGCTGTCGCTGGCGGCGCCCCCCACGGCCCTCAGGATGGCGGGCCTGGGCGTGGGAGCGCGGTCCAGGTGGGCAGACACGCAGGCTCTGTCGGGAGCAGGCGTGAAGGCGGGGGGGGCGCCGCCGCACTGGCCTCGTGCGTCCCGAGGCATGGGGGTTCAGCACTTGCACAGGCGCTGGTATCACAGCCCCGTGCCGGAGAACCCGGAGCAGAGAGTGTCCCTCCGCCGGAGTGGCAGACACAAAGGTACCAAGTACTGTCTTAACCCATTTAGGCACAATTTAATTTTTTTTAATTTCTATATCACTGGTGCTCAATATTTTATGTCAAGGACCCCAAAAAGTATATGAAATTGGCCGCCGACCCTCATCTGAAAATGTGTTGTTCCAGGGACCCCCCCCCCCCAGAAGCAAAGATTTGAGTTAAAAACGTTCGCTCTGAAAGAATATATATTCAAAGATTTGCACCACATTTTCACGATTTTTCAAAAATAGTAGACGTACAAGCTCGTAGCGTGGCACTCGGTGGCGCGCTATGAGCTTGTAGATCTGCTATTTTTCAATAGCTAAAGTATAACATCATTCTTAAAACACCAAGAGGGGTTCCCGTCCAAAATGGGTTAAGCCTAATTCATATTCAAAAATAGCAGACCTACAAGCTCAACAAGGTGTTGCGGCCATTTGCGAAGCGCGACACCATCGTGTGACGAAGCACGAATGGGGCTATATGTACTCTATTTAGCACCATAACAGGCTCCTGAGGACAAACTATATTTCATAATATCATGTCATTGTTAACGGCGATAATGGCGTAGAAAGAAAGTTGCACTTTAACCAAACTGCGAACCAAAACTGATAAATCGTACTGAAATGTACTGTTATATCATTTTATATCTGTCTCTGATAGAAAACCATTCTTTCATGTATCTGAAAACGAGTTGTAGAAAAGTAGGATCATGTGTGAGTTTATTGAACACCCTGATGAAGGTCTCAGATATTGTTTTTCCTCATGAATAATATATGAGAGAAAAAATATACAAGGTTGTTTTCTTGTATTTCTTCATGATTTACTTTTTGAGACCCGCTGGCAACGCGCCAAGTGGCAACACGCTCTTTGTAAGGGGTTTACATATCGTATTTGTATTAAGCTTCGTTACACATTCATGAATAAACAATCGTAGGTTTTAATAATGTATAAATCTTTCATCATAGATCTATGAGACATTTCACATAAGGGTGCAATGGAACTGAATATTCTGGCACATCAGAAAGATGGTCTGATCTTCCATAATCAACAACGGCCAAGGCGGGCGAGCAACAAATGTAGACTTTTGGAAAGATTATTTAGTTTTTCGTGCTTTTGATTTGAATGACACCTTTAACACAATCAGTGCCGGGATTTCTTTCAAAATAGAAGCTTGGGGTGCCGGGAAGATATGGCCGCTTTTACTCTGTAACCACCCCCCTTCCGTTCCAGAAAAAAACCGGGAGACATATTTTTGCTTGCTTACCTCGCTAAGATTCCGATAAAAGTCGCTGATGATCGCTCGCTTCATATTTTGAACGAGAGGCATGTTCAAAAATGAAGAGCTTAGTATATCCATCTGGTCTAAACCACGGAGAGCTCCCTAGATTACGCGCGCCGAGCCTCTCTTTGTGAACGGTAAACAGGGAAGTGAACGACAACACACATGCGTGAAAGAGTAAGGAGTATGGTGCAGAAGGAGAGGCCAACTAAAAAAAAAAAAAAATTCAACGTGAATAACTCGTAATCTAATTCATTGATTCCAATTCTAACAAAAAAGATTATTAGCCCATCGCGGTCCCGTCGCTTGTCACGTTAGAAGTAATCCTACCTCCGGTGGCTGTCGATCCTCTCGGGGGTCTTTAAGGCTACATGCTATTAAATCCTAGCACAACCAAGATAGCGTCGTGTCACCTTGAAATGGGCTCTGAAGCTGCAAATGGCTGGGCGTACTGATGAATGGTTCCACATGACGCTGGGCGATAAGAGTGTTCACCACTTAAGCCCTAATATATAGGCCTACGTCATCATACGATGAAAAGTCAAAATAGTACAAGCTAACTTATTTTTAATTTGAAATAAAATGAAATTCTGATCTGTCTCACAGACTGGCCACTCTATAACAAAAATCATCGCATGGATGCACCTGGGACGGGATGTATCCCAAGGTCATTGGGGTTTCAGGTCTCTCGAACATCATACCCCTCACTCAGGCAACCCAGCCAGGGTGATGAAGTCCCAGTAGCTACCCTTGATCAGTCCCATTAGGGAAACACAATCCGTTGGAACCACTCCAGAACGACTCTGCCGGGGCTGGGAGGTACGCTTCTGGCGCATGGAACGACTAGAGGCTCAAATGTTACTCAGACACGACACAATGTCTAGTGTAGCTCCTGCCAAAAGGAGGAAAAACATCAAGGTAACCTTTTCAATTTAATAAACTGTCAACAGGCAAAAAAAAAGGCCTTCAGCATCTTTATGATTCAAACTTAACGGGGTCATTCAAATAAGAATCTTGTTTACATTATTTGCCGGTAGAATAGTTTGTTAACAAGGCTAAGCACTGCATGGTGATCAGCTCTCAAAATGGTTGATGTGCACGTTCCTATATGTGTGTGTGTGTGTGTGTGTGTGTGCGTGCGTGCGTGCGTGCGTGCGTGCGTGCGTGTACTTTTGTCCTGCCTCATGCCTGTGATAACAATCTGGGTCCAGTAGAGTGGACCCTGTAGTGGATCCAGTAGAGTGGACCCTGTGGACGTCAGTGGACGCACAGGGCACACATGGATCCAGTAGAGTGGACCCTGTGGACGTCAGTGGACGCACAGGGTCCAGTAGAGTGGACCCTGTGGACGTCAGTGGACGCACAGGGCACAGTAGAGTGGACCCTGTGGACGTCAGTGGACGCACAGGGTCCAGTAGAGTGGACCCTGTGGACGTCAGTGGACGCACAGGGCACAGTAGAGTGGACCCTGTGGACGTCAGTGGACGCACAGGGTCCAGTAGAGTGGACCCTGTGGACGTCAGTGGACGCACAGGGCACAGTAGAGTGGACCCTGTGGACGTCAGTGGACGCACAGGGTCCAGTAGAGTGGACCCTGTGGACGTCAGTGATCCAGTAGAGTGGACCCTGTGGACGTCAGTGATCCAGTAGAGTGGACCCTGTGGACGTCAGTGATCCAGTAGAGTGGACCCTGTGGACGTCAGTGGACGCACAGGGTCCAGTAGAGTGGACCCTGTGGACGTCAGTGGACGCACAGGGCAGTAGAGTGGACCCTGTGGACGTCAGTGGACGCACAGGGCAGTAGAGTGGACCCTGTGGACGTCAGTGGACGCACAGGGCACACATGGATCCAGTAGAGTGGACCCTGTGGACGTCAGTGGACGCACAGGGTACAGTAGAGTGGACCCTGTGGACGTCAGTGGACGCTCAGGGCACACATGACATGTCCACCTCCTTCTCGGCCTTATTCCTCACACTGCTGGTATTTCCGATCCAATCCTCCCAATTCACACTCAACATGTCTCAGGATCCCAGGATCTAGTTTATAACAACATTACTTCAGTATGTTTTGAGCTGCATCCCCTCAGTCACCACTCAGTCTGAGCTGCATCCCCTCAGTCACCACTCAGTCTGAGCTGCATCCCCTCAGTCACCCCTCAGTCTGAGCTGCATCCCCTCAGTCACCACTCAGTCTGAGCTGCATCCCCCAGTCACCACTCAGTCTGAGCTGCATCCCCTCAGTCACCACTCAGTCTGAGCTGCATCCCCCAGTCACCACTCAGTCTGAGCTGCATCCCCTCAGTCACCACCCAGTCTGAGCTGCATCCCTCAGTCACCACTCAGTCTGAGCTGCATTCCCTCAGTCACCCCTCAGTCTGAGCTGCATCCCTCAGTCACCCCTCAGTCTGAGCTGCATCCCCTCAGTCACCACTCAGTCTGAGCTGCATTCCCTCAGTCATCCCTCAGTCTGAGCTGCATCCCCCAGTCACCACTCAGTCTGAGCTGCATCCCCTCAGTCACCACTCAGTCTGAGCTGCATCCCTCAGTCTGAGCTGCATCCCCTCAGTCACCACTCAGTCTGAGCTGCATCCCCTCAGTCACCCCTCAGTCTGAGCTGCATCCCCTCAGTCACCACTCAGTCTGAGCTGCATTCCCTCAGTCATCCCTCAGTCTGAGCTGCATCCCCCAGTCACCACTCAGTCTGAGCTGCATCCCCTCAGTCACCACTCAGTCTGAGCTGCATCCCTCAGTCTGAGCTGCATCCCCTCAGTCACCACTCAGTCTGAGCTGCATCCCCTCAGTCACCACTCAGTCTGAGCTGCATCCCTCAGTCACCACTCAGTTTCCAATATTCTGATGAGCCTCTGAGATTCTGAGACCATATATATATACCCTGTTGTTGCTATCTGCAACAAGGGCGTATATAATGATGACTCAGCCTTGCCACAACAGGCTGTCTATGTGTGTCAGAGACCTGCGTTAACCTCTTGTATTAGCACTGAGCACCTATCCGTCAAGTTGAGAGACATTAGCTTTAGCATCATGGATTTAAGTTGCTTCAAGAGTCTCCTCTCTGGCCCTGCCTCTGCTTCACACCTATTGGTTGGCGGAGCCCTTGAGGTGAGCACTGAGCTCAAAGTTGAAATAGTTTCAACTGTTAGGCGCTTAGTGTTTAGAAGACTCCAGATTGCCTGTTTTGAGACACTGTAAGTGCTACAGTACCTTTCCATAGAAAGTCATCCATCCATCCAACTTCTACCGCTTATCCGAAGTCGAGTTACAAAGGTAGAAGTTCCAAGAGGGCACCCTAGACACCCCTTCCCCTGCGGGCCACATTATCCAGCTCTGGCTTTTAGGGGGATCCCGACGAGGTTCCCAGCGTGGAGATATAAGCCCCCCCACCTGCTCCTGTCTGCCCTGTGGCCTCCTCTCAGCTTAGGGTGACTGGCAAAGCGTCCCTGGGGAGACGACCAGGAGGCATCCTTTAATAGATGACCAGGAGGCTTGATTGATTGATTGATTGAAGAATTTATTAACAGTTTGCAGAATTACAGTACATTTCAAGCACAAACTCAATACAAAGGCTGTTAACTGTGAGTGGACGACCCAATTAAGCATTACACTTGTTTCCAACAGGGTCCACCATGTTCAAATCATCAAAACATTTAGAGACGTACAAATAGACACTTCTATAGACAGAACAGGAATTCATCAAAAAAGAATTCATCAAAAAGGAGGTAAAAAGGGAAAAGAAATATATACAGTGAGGGGAAAATAAAGGGGGGGCGGGGGGGGGGGATTCAGATTTTACGGGGGCCAGTTTCGAATTGCAGCCATCCGTAGGTGCCCTTTGAGAGCGGTTTTGAAGGAGTCAAGGGATTCGCATGTCTTAATGACAGTTGGTAGGGCGTTCCTCCTTTAATAGATGCCTCAACCACCGCGACTGTCTCCTCTCTACACAAAGGAGCAGCGGCTCAGCCTCACGGATGAATGAGCTTCTTCTACCTTATAGAAAATGAAAGGAGAAACAGGGGAGGACAACAGAGGCTGACTGAGTCAGGATGTTGATATCGTCTTTGACGGGTGGAAACCTCATAAATCAGTTCATTTCCAGGAAAATGGGACAACACATCAGTTTTTTCATTGGTCAAATATATTTTTTTAAACCCCACAGTCCCACACACACTTTCACTTTAATCATGTTCATAAATAGCTGATCTATAGCTGATCTACAAGCTGCATGATCTACAAGCTCACAGCGTGTTGTGAGCTTGTAGATCGGCTAGTTTCACTACTTGTGTGACAGTGATGAAGCACAGGATGAATTGACAAAGAAAATGATGGATGGACATACAAGGTTTCTGCCCAGCAGCACTGATGATATGAGTCCACTCACTGCCCGGGCGTTTTCTCTTTCTATTTTTACACATTTCACGGTTCATTGCTTGCCATCTTCTCGTCCGTGTAGTTAGTACCTTCCTGCCGCATCACAGCCGTCTCACACAGTTAAATCGTGAATGTTAACCCATTCTGGGCGGGAACCCCTTTTGGTGTTTTGTTATACTTTAGCTATTGAAAAATAGCAGATCTACAAGCTCATAGCCACAAGCTTGTAGATCTGCTATTTTTTTGAAAAATCGTAAAAATGTGGCGCAAATCTTTGAATATATATTCTTTCAGAGTGAACGTTTTTAACTCAAATCTTTGCTGCTGGGGGGTCCCCGGAAACAAAACAAAAAATCAGGTGGGGTTGGTGGCCAATTACGGATAATTTTTGGGGTCCTTGACATGAAATATTGAGCACCACTGATATAGAAACATAGATTATTTTTAAAAATGTCAACGTAAGGCCTAAATGGGTTAATCTAACTGACAGTGTAAAATGACACCAAATGGTCCACATACCGTATAGTCTCAGTTACAAATGGATAAAATAACACAAGAGGATTTTACTGTGTACTAGTAGCATTTTACTGTGTACTAGTAGCATTTTACTGTGTACTAGTAGCATTTTACTGTGTACTAGTAGCATTTTACTGTGTACTAGTAGCATTTTACTGTGTACTAGTAGCATTTTACTGTGTACTAGTAGCATTTTACTGTGTACTAGTAGCATGGACGTCTAGTTTTACTGTGTACTAGTAGCATTTTACTGTGTACTAGTAGCATTTTACTGTGTACTAGTAGCATTTTACTGTGTACTAGTAGCATGGACGTCTAGTTTTACTGTGTACTAGTAGCATTTTACTGTGTACTAGTAGCATTTTACTGTGTACTAGTAGCATTTTACTGTGTACTAGTAGCATGGACGTCTTACAACACCTTTTGAATTTTATATTTGGGCTTCTGTAAGTATACAAAGATATTTTTTCATAGTTTCATTTCGCACTATATACATAATGAAATGTTAAAAGAGGAACATTTTTATCGATCTTCAAGGCCACAAAAGTCAAATTTATTTCTTGAATAATCTTGACTAATAGTCTTGAATCATTCGTAGGAGGGTCACAAACTATGTCAAAACAAATGTATCTTTTATAATAAATATAATGCAAAGTCCTCTTTCATAAGACCGATATTATACATTTGATATGTGGTACAACTGATCTTATATAGTCTACTACATAGCAAATTTGTCATGTTTAACCCATTTTGGGTGGGAACCCCTTTTGATGTTAGCATTATGTTATGCTTTAGCTATTGAAAAATAGCAGATCTACAAGCTCATAGCGCGCCACCGAGTGGCACGCTACGAGCTTGTAGGTCTGCTATTTTTAAAAAATCGTGAAAATGTGCCTGAAATCTTTGAATAAATATTCTTTCAGAGTTTCAGTTTTTAACTCAAATCTTTGCTTCTTGGGTGTCCCTGGAACAACATATTTTGAAATATTGAGAACCACTAACAACAATAACAAAAAGACATTTTTTTAATTTCGACGTCAGGCCTAAATGGGTTAAAAAAGTTTAAATAATTGTTGCTCCCCTAACAGCGAGGGGAGGAGAACGGCATATAGCTGAACAAGTAGAGAGCCCGCCTGGGAAACAGAAGGTTCCAGGTCAGGCGATGTGTTGAAGTGTCCCATAACAAGACACTTTATTCTATGTGTTGAAGTGTCCCATAACAAGACACTTTATTCTATGTGTTGAAGTGTCCCATAACAAGACACTTTATTCTATGTGTTGAAGTGTCCCATAACAAGACACTTTATTCTATGTGTTGAAGTGTCCCATAACAAGACACTTTATTCTATGTGTTGAAGTGTCCTATAACAAGACACTTTATTCTATGTGTTGAAGTGTCCCATAACAAGACACTTTATTCTATGTGTTGAAGTGTCCTATAACAAGACACTTTATTCTATGTGTTGAAGTGTCCCATAACAAGACACTTTATTCTATGTGTTGAAGTGTCCTATAACAAGACACTTTATTCTATGTGTTGAAGTGTCCTATAACAAGACACTTTATTCTATGTGTTGAAGTGTCCCATAACAAGACACTTTATTCTATGTGTTGAAGTGTCCTATAACAAGACACTTTATTCTATGTGTTGAAGTGTCCCATAACAAGACACTTTATTCTATGTGTTGAAGTGTCCCATAACAAGACACTTTATTCTATGTGTTGAAGTGTCCCATAACAAGACACTTTATTCTATGTGTTGAAGTGTCCCATAACAAGACACTTTATTCTATGTGTTGAAGTGTCCCATAACAAGACACTTTATTCTATGTGTTGAAGTGTCCCATAACAAGACACTTTATTCTATGTGTTGAAGTGTCCCATAACAAGACACTTTATTCTTAACCCATTTAGGCCTGACGTCGAAATTTAAAAAAAATGTCTTCTAAATCCTGTTTAGTTTTCTGAAATACCCATGTTTCTATATCAGTGGTGCTCAATATTTCATGTCAAGAACCCCAAAAATGTATTGCAATTGGCCTCCGACCCCCATCTGAAAATATGTTGTTCCAGGGACCTCCCCAGAAGCAAAGATTTGAGTTAAAAAATATATATTCCAAATTTGCGCCACATTTTCAAGATTTAAAAAAAAATAGCAGACCTACAAACTCGTATGAGCTTGTAGATCTGGTATTTTTCAATAGCTAAATTATAACATAATGTTTAAAACACCAAAAGGGGTTCCCGCCCAAAATGGGTTAACTGCTCCCCCCGCGCTCCTCCGCGGGCGTCTGCGGCACTCAGCAGGTTGAAACTCAAAGCGGTATTTCTCCTCAACGGGATGAAACGGGTCTAATTATTATTACTTTGTTATCTATAAGTTCGTTATGGAAAAGAAAAACACTTAACGTGTGTGTGTGTGTGGGGGTGGGGTTCTCTGACTGGTTTGCTCTTACACATCAAGGGACCTACATCGGTTGCTTCCTGCATGACGCAAACGAGCGCGCCCTGGGAGGAACCGTGCTGTACGACCTGCGCAAAATGACCAGCTCTTTGTGTCAAGACACCTGCTCAGAAAGGTAATGCATTCCCAGTAAGGCTCCTGTGTGAATGGTCCCCACAGTGGGCCTGCTGTTTGAGTAAACGCTTTGGCTCTCCGTCTTCTGGATGAATGGCCTCCTGTGTGCCAGTGGAGCGCCAGGTGGCTGGATGACGGGGATGGGCTCTATAGGACTGAAGGCTTGAGCTGTCAGGGCAGAATGAAGGAGGTGTGTATGTATTACGAAGCTTAATGAGGTGACCATGGAGAGCAAACAAGGACACAGTACTAGCGAGGATATGTGACATCCTTTCTAATGGACGCATTGTGAGTTTCCCCGGTGACATCAGTTTAGGCGTAATTTGTAGCTGTAAAATGGCTGTGTGTACACAGTAAGATCCTTCGTGTTAAATTATAAAGGGGAAAATGAACACTGGGGAACACTGGGGATTTTACATTGTGTAGCCACAGTTGCTATTGCAATTTGTTGCAACATGATCACGAAGAGTAGGTGGATTTTGGAAAGTAAGCTTTCTACAGTCTACGTAATATATACAGCTCGTGTTTATATCTCAGACAGCTATAGATTTCCCTCAGAAACAAACAGAGCACAGATATGTACCTGGACTGGACACACAGTTAACACCTTGAGGGCCCGGACCTATTTAATCCATTAATAAAATGTGCCCATCATTTATAGCGCCCGGACCACTTTTACCGGGGCACCGGAAGTTGTTGTGAATGTCTGTGTAGCAGCTAACAATAGCCACACCACTCTAGAGTCGATCGACAACAACAGGAGGTAAGAATAAATCTATCGCGACTAGCGACTGGACCACGGAGCGCCGTCAAACACAGGATCTTTTTTCAGAATTAGACGGGATGATTTAGATCGGGAGTTATGATCGTTTTAAGATTTTCGTTTTCGTCCGCTAAACAGGCAGGGGACATTTTCGATGACGTGTCACTTTTTGACACGTCATCGGATCGGGCAACAAGCGCTCCAAGGCTCTAGAGCGATGCGAACGGTTTGGTTATCATTAATCTCCGTCCTATTTATCAATCTCCGGCTTGGGCACTTGACCATGACCTTGAACTTGACGGAGAACGGAGTGTTAAAAGGAGAATATGAAACACTTCAAAGAAGGAAAAATCTATTGTCTCGTTGTGTTTTATCCTTCACTGCTCTCCAATGTTATTACACTCTCTCTACAGTCGTCCACAGTGAAATTGGCATCGGAAGGAGACTTGTGGTCCAATTTTGCGTGTGTGTGTGTGTGTGTGTGTGTGTGTGTGTGTGTGTGTGTGTGTGTGTGTGTGTGTGTGTGCTCGTGTGTGTGTGCGTGTGCGTGCGTGTGCGTGCGTGTGTGTGTGCGTGTGTGTGTGTGTGTGCTCGTGTGTGTGCGCGTGTGTGTGCGCGTGTGTGTGTGTGTGTGTGCATACAGTGGGTACCGTTTTGCAGGTCTGGAGTATGGCGCCGAGTGCCACTGTGGAAACCGTATCAGCAGCCCGAGGGTCCCGGAGGAGGACTGCAGTCTGGTGTGCCGTGGGGAGAGGAGGGGGGCTCTGTGTGGGGGCGTGGGGCGCCTCTCCATATACAAGGTGGAGGAGCAGCCCCCGGGACACAGGAAATGTGAGTCAAATTGCATTATGTATATGTATATGTATATGTATATGTATATGTATATGTATATGTATATGTATAAGAAAAGAAAAGAAAGTGTGGGTCCACATGAACTTTGTTTATTTTAAATTGTAAAGGAAAAAAAAGTATTTATGTATATTGTGTCTGTTTATGAGGATTTTATCCTGTGCTGGAAATCTTTTTCAATACATTTCAACACATTTGTTTTCGTCGACTACCATAAGCCCTAAATAAATTGCATTGAATTGAATGGGAATTGAATGGGGCTATGGGGTGTTGTGCTAATTCGCTTATTTCCATCGCTCAAAATTATTATTTTTTTGTATATATCCTCTCTTCATAATGTAAATAATATCCCAAGCGACACACTTTACTACTTATTTAGATGGAAATAAGCGAATTAGCACAACACCCCATAGCCCCATTCAATTCCCATTCAATTCAATGCAATTCATTGAGGGCTTATGGTAGGGGAAATAGCCAATAAGGAGTTTTTGCACAAAAAAACACCTGGACCTCTTTGGTGGGGACGGAACGATTACAAAGAAGGGTAAGAAAGGTAAGAAAGCCTTCTAGCATGGAATTATCCTTTAACCAACACACAGACATAAAGGGTGATCAATAATCAATAGCACTGATTAGTGATTTATAAAAACAAACTAAAAAGTCAGAGGTAGGTGGTTTCCTCCCGACAGCAACGATATGCTCATTGGAATCAGTCCTTTGGATTGTGTGTGTGTGTGTGTGTGTGTGTGTGTGTGTGTGTGTGTGTGTGTGTGTGTGTGTGTGTGTGCGTGTGCGTGCGTGCGTGCGTGCGTGCGTGCGTGCGTGCGTGCGTGCGTGCGTGCGTGCGTGCGTGCGTGCGTGCGTGCGTGCGTGCGTGCGTGCGTGCGTGCGTGCGTGCGTGCGTGAGTGTGTGTATGTCTGTGTGTGTGTATCTGTGTGTGTGCATATATCTGTGTGTGCCAGAGAGACAGACAGACAGGCAGGCAGGCAGGCAGGCAGGCAGGCAGGCAGGCAGGCAGGCAAGCAGGCAGGCAGGCAGACAGACAGACAGACAGACACATCTTTTTCAATACATTTCAACACATTTGTTTTCGTCGACTACCTTTTTTTCACTGACGAAAACTAGATGGAAACTAAATGAAAACTATTACAGCTACGATGACTAAAACTAAGACTAAATATGTTGACAATTTCGTCAATAGATAAAAACTAGACAAGTAAACAAGAGATCCAGTATAAGTAAAAGACAAGTCATTTTGCACTTGGTTGCATGCTGAGAATAGCAGATCTACAAGCTCATTCTTTCTGTCAATAGCTGAAACATCTGCCACGTTTGACCATGTACATTCAGTGGAACATTTATACAGAAATTGTGCGCGGTTTGTTCAAAATAATCATCAATCCTCTACATTACTCACTTTTCTGTGTTTATCAGTAATGTTTTGCTGATTATTAAAACAATTTACATTTACAATTTAAATTCAACAGTTGTTTTGTTTTTTTTACAAAGTAACCGTCTTTTAACCCATTTTGGGCTATTGAAAAATAGCAGATCTGCAAGCTCATAGCGCGCCACCGAGTGGCGCGCTACGAGCTTGTAGGTCTGCTATTTTGGAAAAATCGTGAAAATGTGGCACAAATTTGGAATATACATTTTTTTTTCAGAGCGAACGTTTTTAACACAAATCTTTGCTTCTGGGGAAGTCCCTGGAACAGCATAATTTCAGATCGGGGTCGGCGGCCAAATACATATCATTTTTGGGGCACCACTGACATAGAAACATAGGTATTTCAGATGATTTAGAAGACATTTTTTTTTATTTCGATGTCAGGCCTAAATGGGTTAAATAGTAACAGTACACTTGAATGATGGGTGTCTGGCATGCTGATTTTATGTCCTTATTTCCTCTTCCAGTCAGAAATGTCCACTACAGTGGCTGCTTCAGGATGCCAAAGAGTGCCGTCAGGTCCTTCCCGGTCTACTCCATCCAACCCAACCTAACCACACAGTCCTGCATCGAGACCTGCACAGATAAGGTAAGAGTGCTGTCAGATCCTTCCCGGTCTACTCCATCCAACCCAACCTAACCACACAGTCCTGCATCGAGACCTGCACCGATAAGGTAAGAGTGCTGTCAGATCCTTCCCGGTCTACTCCATCCAACCCAACCTAACCACACAGTCCTGCATCGAGACCTGCACCGATAAGGTAAGAGTGCTGTCAGATCCTTCCCGGTCTACTCCATCCAACCCAACCTAACCACACAGTCCTGCATCCAGACCTGCACCGATAAGGTAAGCATTAAAAACCCTTTTGGTGTTTTAAGCATTTGGATATACTTTAGCTATTGGAAAATAGCAGATCTACAAGCTCGTAGCGCGGCACCAAGTGCTGCGCTACGAGCTTGTATATCTGCTATTTTTGAAAAATCATGACAATGTGGTGCAAATCTTTAAATATATATATTCTTTCAGAGCGAACGTTTTCAAGTCAAATCTTTGCTTCTGGGGGGGTCCCTGGAACAACATATTTTCAGATGGGGTTCGGCATGAAATAGTGATTACCACTGATATAGAAACATAACGTTTTTCATAAAATGGATTTAGAAGATTTTTTTATTTCGACGTTGGGCCTAAATGGGTTAAAGGCGTAGTGAAACGGAAATGGTGGACATTTTATTTTGAAGTTTCAGACGGTCTCAAGTTGAAACACCGCTATGAAGTTTCTGAACCAATCAGAGCGTCGCATCCCTTCAGGGGATGGGACGGTAGCTAGGGACGGGTAGCTATGCTACGCAGGACAGTGTGGATGTTTGTTTACAAATCAGATAGTCGGCCAGCTTTACCAGTTTACTCTTAATGTGGCTTATTTCTACCCTATAATGTTTTCAGATACATTTTTTAGCGTGATGATTAAGGTGAAACCGAGTAATACACTGGCTGGATGTTATCTTGAATGGGAATAAAAACGGAAGATTTCTGTAATCAGTAGCAGCTGTGCAGCCTGTGCTGGATGGATGCGGAGATATGGGGAATTAAACTGGTGAGCTTCATTTTTATTGGCTTTTATCAATGTGGGCCTCGACACGTCATCACGCAGCACGTTTTCGTTTTCAGGAAGTAATACAAAATATTTTTTATGGACTTTTGATATAAAAACACAAAAATTAGAATTTTCCAATTTTCTCGAAAATACTACAAGCTCACGACGCATGGCGACGTGATGCATTAGTTCTCCAAAGGATTACTATTGGTCTTAGATGAAGATCGAGGGGTCTTATCAAATGGTCTTAGATGAAGAGGGGTCCTATCAAATGGTCTTAGATGAAGAGGGGTCCTATCAAATGGTCTTAGATGAAGAGGGGTCCTATCAAATGGTCTTAGATGAAGAGGGGTCCTATCAAATGGTCTTAGATGAAGAGGGGTCCTATCAAATGGTCTTAGATGAAGAGGGGTCCTATCAAATGGTCTTAGATGAAGATCGAGAGGTCCTATCAAATGGTCTTAGATGAAGATCGAGGGGTCCTATCAAATGGTCTTAGATGAAGATCGAGGGGTCCTATCAAATGGTCTTAGATGAAGATCGAGGGGTCCTATCAAATGGTCTTAGATGAAGAGGGGTCCTATCAAATGGTCTTAGATGAAGATCGAGGGGTCCTATCAAATGGTCTTAGATGAAGAGGGGTCCTATCAAATGGTCTTAGATGAAGATCGAGGGGTCCTATCAAATGGTCTTAGATGAAGATCGAGGGGTCCTATCAAATGTGTTTTAAGAATTAAAACACATTTTTAACACATTTTTTTAAATCGTGAAAATGTGCCTCAAATATTTGAATATATATTGTTACAGAGTGAACATTTTAACTTAACTTAAGCTTCTGGGGAGGTCCCTGGAAGAACATATTTTCAGATGGGGGGGGCGGAGCCGCGGAGGCATATTACATATAATTTGTGGGGTCCTTGCACAGCACTGATACTGAAACATATGGTTTTTCAGAAAACTGTCAGGATTTAGAAGACATTTTTTAAATTTCGACGTCAGGCCAAAATGGGTTAAAGATGTGGTGAAATTCGTTACTGTGTTACTGTTGGGAGATACAGGTTATTTTTTTTTAAAGGTAAGGTAAACTTTATTGCATTGCATTGTTGTTATTATTTTAAAACATTTTCAAAAGACAGCCCCAAGAAAGTTAATTAATTTAAAAAAAATCTATTATCCCCCCCCCCCCCCCCCCAGTAATTTCATGAAGAAATTCCATAAATTACAAAACACTGTTCTTGAATACTGGTAACTGTATAATAATTAATATATCTCTGCTGTTGGGGAAAAAACCTCCAAAATGTTCATTCAGAAACTGAGAAATATACATTTTTCAGGAAATGAAGAAAAACTATATATTTTGAAAACAAAGCAATACTTCCTCGTTCAAAGTTGGTGTTGTGACTATATATACAAAGTATATTGTCAATTACTTGCATGACAGGGGGAGAGGTGGTGGAGTTAGGTGTTTTAGCAGACAGTTTGAGGGTCCAATGGAGTTAAGAGGTTTTGTCCGAAGAGCTTTTTAATACTTTGCATTGGTTCAATATTTTTTGAACCAACACACAGACATAAAGGGTGTTCATTAATCAATAGCACTGATTAGTGATTTATAAAAACAAACTAAGTTAGAGGTAGGTGGTTTCCTCCCGACAGCGTGAGTGTGTGTGTGTGTGTCTGTGTCTGTGTCTGTGTGCGCGTCCGTCCGACCGTCCGCGCGTGTGTGTGTGTGTGTGTGTGTGTGCGTGCGCGTGCGCGTCCGTGTGTATCTGTGTGTGTGCATATATCTGTGTGTGCCAGAGAGACAGGCACAGACAGACAGACAGACAGACAGACAGACAGGCAGGCAGGCAGGCAGGCAGGCAGGCAGGCAGGCAGGCAGGCAGGCAGGCAGGCAGGCAGGCAGGCAGGCAGGCAGACAGACAGACAGACAGACAGACAGACAGACAGACAGACAGACAGACAGACAGACAGACAGACAGATTATGCTCTCTCTCAGTGCATATAATTACCAGAGCCTTTGTAGTTCTGGCCGTGGCTTCGTGTCACTGAGCATCTTACAATGTGGTAATTCAAAAGAAAAGAAAAGGGAATTAACAATAATGAAGCTGACACATAAACCGCAGTGTGAACTACAGCCCAGGGGAAATAAGCAGCGAGAATAAGATGCATAAAACCAGGAGCATTCTGTGATTGTGTTTCTGCAGGAGCTGCCGCTGGCTGTGCTGATGAAGCCGCATTGTTTCTGCACGCGGACGGCCTCTTTGTTCAACCCCAGCCTGCAGCGCCAGGAGCAGCCATGTGTGGGCAGCAGCACCGCCCTGAACCACACCAATACGGGCAGCAGCACCGGCCTGAACCACACCAATACGGGCGGCAGCACCACTGCTCTGAACCACACCAATACGGGCAGCCTGAACCACACCAATACGGGCAGCCTGAACCACACCAATACGGGCAGCCTGAACCACACCAATACATCCACGTCTACACCATCAACCAGTGATGAGGAGTACCAGGTGTACGAGGTGTACCACACGCCAATGCTTGGTGAGAATTGTTTCTGCATTGGGTGCAAAGACCTGGATTTCTTTGTTTTGGTCAATTCTCACAGTGTTGCAATTAGGGATGTCACTCCCGATTTTTGTTTTTCGTTCCCGATCTGATCCCGATACCACAGTTTCTGTGTTTAGCCGATACCGAATACCCTGAGTGTTGTGATCTCGTGTTGCGTTTATATAGCTCTCTAGTATCTAGCTATATATCTCGTGTTGTGTTTATAGCAGACTAGTCCTCACTCAAATGTGCACTTGCAGTTTGGGCAACTCGAAAGCAAACTCCACATGTCCCATCATTTTATTTACCTGCCATAGTGTCAACCCCTTAAAGGACCACTTCACCACTTTTCAACCTATCTTCATATACTAGGTCCTCACTAATAATCATTATAAAATGGCACCATTTTTTCCTACTCAGTCTGTGTCTCATAGGAGGGCTGTGGGCGGTTCAGAAACCCGTCCACCAGTGACATCATCGATAGGGAATCCAAGCTAATAGAAACTGCAGGCTTTCTAGTCCTGAAACGTTGCAATGCGAAAATGGAAGCCATCGTTCTCACGATAATCAAAATCTAAACATTTTTGTAAAAGAATATAGTTTAAAAAAAAAGATCTGCCTAACGATGATGTCACTGGTGGACGGGTTTCTGAACTGCCCACAGCCCTCCTATGAGACACAGACTGAGTAGAAAAAAATTGTGCCATTTTATCATGATTATTAGTGAGGACCGATTATATGAAGATAGGTTGAAAAGTGGTGAAGTGGTCCTTTAACCCTGTGTCGGATCGGTGGTTAGACTTCCGATGCTGATACAGTATCGGGACATCTCTAGTTGCAATCCCATAACTTGGCATGTCCAATTATCCCATTTTGGGCGGGAACCCCTTTTGGTGTTAGCATTATGTTATGCTTTGCCTATTAAAAAATAGCAGATCTACAAGCTCGTAGCGCGCCACTCGGTGGCGCGCTATGAGCTTGTAGGTCTGCTATTTTTGAAAAATCAAAGATCGACTGACATAGAAACATAGCTTTTTCAGAAAACTGAGGATGTAGAAGACATTTTTAGAATCTGATCTCAGGTCAAAATGGGTTAACCCTGTGTCGGATCGGTGGTTAGACTTCCGATACCGATACAGTATCGGGACATCTCTAGTTGCAATCCCATAACTTGGCATGTCCAATTATATGAACCTGGGTCTCCCAAATGGAAGATACTATTTCTACTGTTTCTATGTGCTCTGTTGTTTCATCATGCAGTTTCATCATAACTAAAGCCTGATATATTCCAAATGTGTCCTTCAAGATTCCAGGTGCAAAGAGAGGATGTTTCTGCCCCAGAGGTCCAGCTCCCTGGTGGCTCTCTCCAGTTTCCCGGGCGCAGGCAACACCTGGGTACGCCACCTGATTGAGCTCGTGACGGGCTACTACACTGGCAGCTTCTATTTCGATGGCACGCTGTACAACAGAGGTAGGGGAAGGCTTTGGGTTAATAACCCATTTTGACCTTGAGAACATATTCTACAAATGTCTTCTACATAAATCCTGATATATCAGTGATTTCTATATCAGTGATTCTCAAACTACTTCATGTCAAGGAGCCCCAGAATGATCTGTATTTGGGCCAGCGACACCCATCTGAAAATATGTGGTTCCAGGAACCCCTCCGGAAGCAAAGATTTTAATTAAAATCGTTCGCTCTGAATAGAATATATATATTCAATAGTGGAGATGCGGTGTACGACCTGGATTTCTAAACAAATTTGTTCAACTCAAAAAAGATTTGTTGCAAGT